>NC_088932.1:38182500-38377500 GCF_038396675.1 Hydra vulgaris | reverse complement strand
TATGGTTAAATTGTTCCCAAGCATTCATAATCACCAAAAGTCTTTGACCATGTATGCTTTAAGTAGTACAAGCTTAGCAAACAATAACTTACAAGAATTTGAAGCTGACAAAGTTGCAACTTTACTTTTCTTTGTTTTTGATGATGATTTTTGAAATGATAATTTAGGTCTGCCGAGTTGTTTATTTTTACTACCCTTCATTAATGTGGTATTAAAATCATTTTCAAGCCAAGCTGGATTCTTTCTAATAAACTTTGCACCGGTTAATTTACTTTGAATCCATCTCTGATCATAATCAAAATGAATAAATGAAATTGACTCAAACTTTTTGCTTTGAAACTCCAAATTTTGTTCTTTAATAAAATCGTATACTTTCGTATACACTATACAAGTATACTGTCTTCTTTTTCATGTATTGACAGACTGTTGAGTCAAATAAATTAGTAAGTTTTTTGTTTCTTGTGACACTCATTAAGCCTTAATAAAAACAGCATTTCAGCATCTAAAATGAGTAGCCCAACCAAAAGAGATTATTAAATCCATATGGTTTGACAAGCGCTAAATTAATAACAACAAAATTTAAATTAGAATATATATATTTATTGTATAAATATTATATATATATATATATCTATATACATATATATATATATATTGTATATATATATCATGTATATATATATATATCGTGTGTATATATATATATATATATATATATATCGTGTGTATATATATATATATATATATATCGTGTGTATATATATATATATATATATATATATATATATATATATATATATATATATATATATATATATATATATATATATATATATATATATATATATATATATATATATATATATATATATATATATATATATGAAGAGCACAATGGAAAAAACAGCAGAGTCACATTTTTAACATTTTGAGAAAACCTAAATTAAAGGTTTGAAACCTTTTTATTACAAATTATGTGAGAAACTGTCAATTCTTTTAATTTTTAAGGGAAGGTCATCCATTTAAGCATCAAATTTTAACAAATAAATATTCTGAAAATCATGTTAGCTCATGGAAAATTTTGTTTTTTCAAAATGTGTTCAGATTGGACTCTGCTGTTTTTTCCGTTGATTAGGACTTTGCCTGTTTTTCTATTGTAACACATAAGAAATAACTATATAAAACCATTAAATTTTAAAAATTTTTTATTTTAAACAAATAAAAAAATAAAAAATGCATGAACATTCACTGGTCTTGACCCTCATCTTCAACTTTATCGTCATACGGCAGAGCATCATAGAATGCCTCATTGGTGGTAAATTTTTTGAGGACTTGGAGATCTTTGTACTTTGCAGCTGATATAGCCAGTCTGTCTTCATACAAAGCTACTGGCACTGCTGTGCATACTTAAAAATTGTTTTTTCTCGTTGGAACAATGATGTTTGTTTTCAAGAAAATACCGTTCCATGAGTCTCTGTGACAAACGGTCCCTGGACCTTCATCCTTGTTAAAAACCATTTCCCGAATGGGGCGCGTGGGGAACGGGCAGCCTTTCTTATACAATGGCCTTAGAAAGCCGGAGAAGTTTTTGACCAGATTCTGTTTAACATCAGTCACGTTAAATGGTGTAGGATGTTTTCGTGCTTCACTAAATATTTTTATCCAGTCTTCTGGAACACTAGCACTAGACTTTGTATTTACTGGACCCATGTCCCTGTCACACTCCATGTAAGAATGTCCGCGCTCAGGGAATGTCACTGTCACTGAGGTAAACCTTTTTCTATGGTGCACCATATAATCTAAAAACCAATCAGGGTAAAGTTCTTATTCTGTCCTGAGCAGGACTCGCAGAATAGTTCAAGGTGAGTAACCTCTTCGCTGACCTTGGTTGTGATGTGGTCATACAGGAAAGAAGCCACCTCATCTGAACCTTTCCTAGCGACAGTCTCATCATAGCAGTAAAGAAAAACATCATCAGTTGATAGTTGGTGAATGTTAAATGATTGGTATGTGAGCTTTCTGTTGTAGTAAAAGTCATTGGTGGACTTGTTAGGTAGGTTGACATTTTTTTGGTAGTCAAACGTAAAGGCCTCAAGATGAGGTGTAATCTTGGCCCTTCGCTTAGCGTCTCTTTTTCTCCGGTAGAATGTGTCAGCCTTTCGCTGGTGGAGATCTTTTTGAAATTTTAACTGCTTCAGGTCCCTTATGAGGACTTCATTTGTTGGGTCTGATTCAAGAGTCTTTGTAGCAATTTCTATTTTTGCCAAGAACTGGTCGCAGGCTGAGCAAGTGTCGGTTCTTGGGTACCCAAAGCCAATGTTAAAATCGTTGTTGAATATAAGCCTGTATGACTCATACACTAAACTGTCTCCTGGCCACTTCTCTTGGTATAAATCAAACATCTTGGAGATGCTGAGTTCTTCTGGCAGGTACAGCCGTCTCGTCTTCTCTTGTGAGTAATGAGACTGCCGACCCCTAAACGAAGAGATGTGGTCTCTTATTCTCTGCCGCAGTTCATCAGATATTTTGTGATGACTGCCATGCTTTCCTCGTCCATCAACAGGAGGCAGGCCTGGGGTGAGTAAAAAAAATTAAAAAAAAAGTTATAAAAATACATGTTCAGAGAATAACAGCACTCTTTATGAATTTCAACATTTCTTTTTAAATATTGAAAAATATTAATATATAGACAAGAAAGGATTATAGAAAAATGTGCATTTTTTTTACATTAACTATGATAAGAAAAAATAGCTTTTTTATTTCACAAACTGAAACAAAAAACTATTGCTAATAGTATAAATTACCTGTAGTAGCAAGACTTTTCCTGATAGTCTCAAGTCTCCCTTTCTTAATTCCAAAGATGGAGATGAAGGCTTGAAAGTAAACATAGGCAAATGAATCTGGGTCAACATCATCTGTACTCTTCAGGAATACTTTATAGTGATAGCTGTGACTGTTTGCACTTTTAGGCTCTTCCTTTCGAGGTCTTTTTCGGCTAATCTCCGCGACTGTGATCAGTGAAGCAAGATAGGAATCCTGTAAAAAGAAGCAATATAAGATTATTAACGCAACCGGTCACACATCTTTGGAAACACAAGCATTTTTATAAAATTTAAAAATATATAAGCCTACCTACTTTGTTAGAATTAATAAATTTGTATGCTGCGTTCAAATAGAACAATGAACTGTGATATTGGGTCCACCCCACTAAAAAACTAAGTTAAAAATGCCTATTAAACATACAATACCAGCCTTGGGTATCATAACACAGTAATACAACCAGATGTCAACCATGGTTATGATTCAGATGTACAGGTCTAGCTATTCTAGACCTAACTAAATTTGAATGAAAATGAGAATGAGAAACTCTTTGTCTTATTTAATCAACATGTTCATGGTGGAATAACAGGTCCATTAAAATTATGAATCTAGGTCTAGACCTAAATCTAGAGCTAGTATTATAAATAAAAAAATAGTCTAGAACTATATTTAAAGAGTTTAATTTAAAACTTAAAAGAAGAACTCACCTGAGCATCCTTTGTTGGTAATGCATTGAATGACCCGAGGAGCAAGGCTCTATTCTCTTCTTTGACCGTTTGAAAGCATTTAAGTCTTATACATTTACAGTCAGGGCCAGTTACATGAGATGACAACCTCTGTTTCTTTGCTATGTCTTTCTTACTGCCATTTTTCTTTTTCTTTTTTGGCTTGTCTGTAATAATAGGTGTAGCATCGTAGTCAGCCATTTTGTTTTAGTATAGATTCTTTGTGTACTGGTTACTCAAATGAGCTTGTGTACTGGAACTCAAATGAGCTTAATAAAAACACCCTATTTTGATCCTTATGAATTTAAAATCAAAAAAGATTTAAATTTACTTTCTATATTACACTTAAACATAAGAAGCATGCGGCAAAATTTTAAAAAGTTTAAAGAATTTCTATCTATTATAAATTACATGTTTGACGTCATATCTCTGTCAGAGACTTGGCATGATTCAGAATGTCCTCAAGAGTTGAATTCTAATTATAGTTTGGCAAATTACAAACTAATTAGCCAACCACGAGGAAGCAATAAAAAAGGCGGAGGCATAGGTGTTTACGTGCTCAAAAAGTATTAATTTAAAATAAAAAAGCCATTAAGTGTAGCAAATAATAATTATGAAATAATTCAATATATGAAGATCACAATGGAAATCAAAACGGCAGAGCCACATATAACGTTATTATATGGACCCTGCCTTTTCTTTCCTTGTTACTGGTGGACGCTGCTGTTTTTTCCATTGTATACCATATTTTCTTATTCCATTTTACCATAGACTATGTCGGTTTTTTCATTTGAAACTTGGCTTAAAAGAAGCATTTTTCAATGCTTTATTACCCAAGGGCCATAACTGAAAAATTATAAAAATGTGACTCTGCCGTTTTTTCCATTGTGGTCTTCATATATATATATATATATATATATATATATATATATATATATATATATATATATATATATATATATATATATATATATATATATATATATATATATATATATATATATATATATATATATATATATATATATATATATATATATATATATATATATATATATATATATATATATATATATTATTGTTCAGTAATACGTTTAGTATGAGTAAGACCGCATTATATGTTTTCTGCGATTTTTTTTGTGCAAATAAAAATTTTTGAGCGCAATTACAGATTTTTTGTTAGGTCAAAGAGTTCAAAAGTAAAAGAAAACCAAAGTGGCGCCTAGTGGCAGCCAGATTTATGAAATTATTAAAGCAAACATATATAAGCTTTAAATTATTTGAATATAAAAGCAAGATGTAGCAATAAAAAATATATATTGTCAATTAAAAACAAAAGTTAGACATTAAAATATAACATATTAAGCATATTTAAAATTGCTATAAATATGTTAATTACTTACCAATTTTAGTCTAACAACATTTAAAATCCAGATATCATATAGAGTTATAATATAATATTTTAAAAAGCGCAATATTTTATGTAAATGTTAATTATTTCTATCAATTTTTAAACAACATTTTTCTCTTTATAATTTTTTTTTTCTAATTTACATTCGCGTCTACTTCAACCACAGCATTAGTATATTCATTAAAACTTTAAGTGTATATAAATGATTTTATATTGTTTTATAGTATCTTTATAATGGTTTGAAACCATTTAGATATCAAAATTCTGATTTTGGTTTTTATACTTTTGTCCAGTCACTGGCCCATAAGGGAATCGATATGGCTATAAGTAATATGAATCTTCTAGAATATTTTGAAATTTGTGACTATATTGTAGGATTCTATTCTGACAACACAGTAAGTAACACTGGATGGAAATCTGGTGCAATAACTATTATGGCAAGATTTCTTGGCAAACCATTTCTTTTGTTATTGTGTAGACACCATATCGCTGAGATAAATATTACTTTGGCTTTTAAGACAATTTCAAAGGAAAAGTCTAAAGCCCTTGCAAATAAGTTGCTAAAAGATTTTTAGAAGAAAGGGATAGCAGAATTTTGTCCAAAAGTTTCAGCCAATGGTGCTGTAGAAAAGTTCAAATGATTTCTTGAGCAAGACCTTATAGTCGGCAGTAATCTCTGCAAATTCTATTTGAAGTCTAAAAAGTTTGTAACTAAAGCACTAAAACATGAAATCTTCCCCAGGTATGTAACAATAATATAAAATGAATTAGTTTTCCATAAATATACTTTTTTTAAAAGGATTAAATAAAAATAAGAATATTTTAGGAGTCATTATAGGCATCTTGTATAACATGAACTTAAATCTGAGAAATTAAATAATTTTCGTATCTATCAGCATGGTGCCTGTCACAATGCAAGGTTTATGGCTTATGCAATATACTTTCTAATGCCCAATATGACATCCACAGTAATTGAATATCTGACTCCTGAAAATAAACATATGGGTAAAGAGTAGCATTTATTGTTGCTATTTATTATGGACCTGTCTTGCTTAAATCAGGCAAATCAGAGGATGTCATTCTAAATAAATTTTAATGCATTCAAAGTTGCTGAAACAATTAAAACATAATGGTATTAAAAGTTGGAAACTCACTTCAGAAAAGCATGAGCAACCACACATGGTATTTGTCTTCTTAAGTTGTCATACTATCGATAGGTGATCCTCATATGAAAGCAGATGCTAAGCATTTAATCATTGAGAATCTTTTAAAATTTCCAGTTCCTGGGTTATCTGTAGAAGCTCCTACTGTTATTGTTATCAGTTAGAGTTGATCAGAGGATTTAATTACGAAGGAGAGTTAGCTTTTTTTATACTTACAGGTCACACTTAATCTTTTTGAGAGTGGCATACTTCAAGCAGGGCTGGATAAAGTGGGTTTTTTGGGTTTTTTTAAAAAACCCAATAAAACAGAATTTCTTGGTTTTTTGTTTTTACAATTTAAGTTTTGAAAACTATTATTATGACATTGTTTTTTTTTGCGAAAATTTTAATATCTTAAACAATTTTGTTATAATATTCATTAAATTTCTGGAAATCTCCATATTACGATTGTCATGCAGTCAGTAATATTTGATTTTTTTTATTTTGATAATGATATCTAGCATTTAAAAATAAAACCCAAAAAATCCACTTTTTGAAATAATAAAAAGTGGGTTTTTTCCAGCTCTAACTTCAAGTGATTTCTTAGTGCTAAATTCATACACACATTTCACTCAGTTTGCAATCTTAGTATGACCAATGACTGCGCAGAAAGAAATATTAGTTTAATTGAAAACTTTGTTCACAGCTCCCACAATGAGGATCAGAGACAGGACATTCTTTTGGTAGTCAGGGAACATAGAAAGCTAATAACAAAAGGTATGTCGCTTAAGGAACTGGTAAAGCTGAAACTTAGAGTTAAAAAATTAATATAAAATAATAGGTAACTGTATAAAACTATAAACAGTATTTTTTCTTCTTCTAATATCAAACAAAAGTTTAGTTGTAGATGTAGGACTTCCAACGAACAAAATTTAGTGAAATTTTGTATTTAGACTAACTGAATTTCGTAGAACATGACAAGCCACTGTGGTTATTGATTTTCGAAAAATTTCATTTTTCGACCCTGTTTTGTGTCACCCTATTCAGCATTTCTTTTAGTAAATTTGTTTTAATAATAAAAAAATATCTTTAATTACAAATATAAATTAAAATATTATTTAATATCTCTAATGTCAGGTAAGTCATGTTATAAATTAAGTCATATTGTGAATAATTGTCAATGTCACCCATAAATAATTGGTTACAATGCTCAAAATAATTATTTGAAGGTTGCTGATCAACACTGATCAGCAGAAATTAAAAAATTGAAAAGTATACAATCAAATAATTTTTCAGATTTTCAAAATTTCTCTAATTTTTTACTTTAATTGTAGTACACTTTAGGTGACATCAAATTTCCTGCTGCATCTTATTTACTTTTTTGATTTGATCGGATAAATCCATGCCTATTGTTTTCATAAAAATATCAAAAGCTTTCTGATGAGGCATTCCTTCTGCATGTTTGATTGCAGAACTATGTTGCAATCAACTACATCTTTTTCCGACGCTCCTTTCCTGAGTGTCCTGAGTGTCCTTTTTAAATCTGAATTTGTAATGCATATTCTTAGCATACTCATTTTAGTGTAGTGTTTCATCAATGCTTTCAATTTCAAGCCAATCATTAGCATTATATTTTGTAAGCGTAGAATCTTTTCATTTTTTAACTGTTTTTAATTCAGACTTTCACAGGTCAATCTTTCACAAGGTGCGCAATCGCTCGTCATTAAATGACCATGAGGTTTTTGCTTTGGCAATTTGACTACAGCTATTTCAAAAACGTGCTGAATGAAAAAGATTCTGAATTGCACCTTAAAGAAATAAATGACATCAAAATTTTTTTTTATATTAGCGAAATGCTTTAAATAAAGTAACAATTTACTGATAATGAATTTTGTTGAAAGTTGTTTATAATTTTTTTAATTTATATAAATTATATAAGTATGCATTTTTTATAATAAATCTTATTAAAAAATAAAAAATTATTTTGTAATGTAAATATAATACAAAGAGATTCAATTTCTATACAAAACCATGGTTTATTTGCGCTTAAGAATGGTGTTTAAAACAATATGTTATCTAAAATATGTATGTCTGTTCTTCTGAAATATGATTTGGATTGTTGGATGCATTATTTGGGTTACAATTATTTATTTATCTTTCAATTAATAATCTACCTTTTCTCTATGTTTTATACTTTTTATTTACTTTTTTAATGATGCTCATAGTGTGTATCAAGGTACCCCATGGGTAGGGTACCTTGAAATAAATTTCTAATTTTACTTTAAATAGTCTCACAAGTTTAACCTGTTATTTTGGTAATTTATAAATTTAATTTTGTCAGTATAAATTTATTCTACAAATTAAACCAATCGCTTAAAAAAAGATATAATAAAAAATTGTTACAAAGCAAAACCGAAAGTGTGTGATGGTGCCCTACTCTCCCCAATTGTTAGGTAAGTTTTTTCAGCACATTTTTAAGTTTTGAAAACATGTTAAAAGTCGTGTTTAAATGTCAAAACAAAATATTATTTGTGTGATCATATAATGGCAATTGCACACCTTCCTGTAAAAGCCTGTAACTGTAGCTTTCTTTCATAAGTATTTACTTTTTTCTCAGCAGTTGTTTTAGATACTGATTTCTTTTTGAAAGAAATAAATTCCATTTTATGATTATTTTTATACTTGCTATTTAATAATTTCTAAAATTATTAAACAGAAGCTTTAATCTTAAAACTTTATTTAATTTAAGTTGTCATGATGTTTTCAAAACAAAGTTTTTCCAACCAATCACAAACTTGCTTTATTTTTCTATTTTTCAGACATTCAAAAAAATGTTAAAATTTCTAGTTATTAATTCATTTTATTCAAAAGTTCATTCATTCACTTTATTCACTTTTTTAATATAAATTTCATTTTTTTTTTTTTAATAACCTTTTTTATTTTGAACTAAAGATCATTATGGTCTTGAAACTATGTTTAATCTAATATATATTTACTCAGGTCACTGATTCCCTGATTCCTTGATAGTGTAACACTTACGTATTAATCATGCGAAAGTTATTTTATTTTAAAGTGTGTTAATTACTTAAAAAATATCATGTATCAAAACAAATTCATTTTATATAAATTCTATTAACTTATTGTGACTCAATATTGTGTGGTGTAGTGGTTAATAAATTAAATCATGGTGCCTGCCTTCTGGGTTTAATTCCCATTGGAGTCTATTTTTTTTTTTTTAGAGTATTTTTTTATTAACTAATTAATTAATTAATTGTTAATTAATTAATTAACTAATTGTTGCTAATATATTAATAATAAGTATTAATATAATAAAAGGGCGGTTAATAAATAGTTTTTTAGTTAATAAATAACATAAATGCGCGTAACATGTCTTGCTTTTAAAGAAAAACATTATTAATGCTCTTACTCTCGAGTTATAAATCCGAACTTATAATTTTTAAAAAATACGTTTAAAACTATTTAATTCTAGCATGGCTTGCAATCAAATGCGCATTTTCGAACAGCTGTTTTAACATAATTTCAATAGGATTTAATATGCTGAATCGAGATTTACTGGGTCGGCGATTTTTAAAGCCTGTTTACACTGAAAGTTTTTGTTTTTATTGATACAGAAAGAATTATATTCTAATTTTTAAGGCGGATTTTCACTAATTTTTTTTTTTTAGTATTGAGATATAAAGTTTTTGCTGACAGCAATAAAAAATTAATAAATGGGGGGGGGGGCGGGAGGAGTGAGTCTTAATAAGCTTGAGATGGATGGGAAAATTTTCCAAAACTTAATAAACATCCCATCCTCTCCTTTTATTAGGGACTTGAGAGTAATATAGTTTATAAAGAAATTCTTTAATGAAATTTTTTAACTTAAATGAGTTTTTTTAACTTTAATGAGTTTTTTTATTTTTAATTTTATTTCTTTTTCACTTATAAACACTCATTAGGTATGCATTATATATATATATGTATATATATATATATATATATATATATATATATATATATATATATATATATATATATATATATATATATATATACATACATACATACATACATATATATATATATATATATATATATATATATATATATATATATATATATATATATATATATATATATATATATATATATATATATACATACATACATATATATATATATATATATATATATATATATATATATATATATATATATATATATATATATATATATATATATATATATATATATATATATATATAGGTATGCATTATATATATATATATAGGTATGCATTATATATATATATATATATATATATATATATATGTGTGTATATATATATATATATATATATATATATATATATATATATATATATATATATATATATATATATATATATATATATATACATACATATATATATATATATACATATACCATAAAATTGCCTAAGTTCGGTCACCATGTAACTTTTGTCATTTAAGACAAAAATATAAAAAAAGCATGCTAAACTCAAATATTACAAACTTTTTCTCAAATAACATTTGTTATTAGTTCGTAAATATGAATCTATAAAAAAAATAATGTTTATATGTGACCTGCTGAAATATTTTTTGCAAAATTTAAGCAGTAGTGGTGTAGTGGTAGAGCACTTGCTTCATAAGCAAAAGGTTCCAAGTTCGATCCCTGCCACGTCCCTGGAAGTACCCCGCTCAACTTGTTTCTCTGTGCAGCGGCCTTGTTTGTCAAGGTTCGTGTTTCGGGTTTATAGAGTTGAGAGAGGGTTAACCACAAATAAGTAGCCTCCTTATTGTAGTGGCCTTCTTGACCTTGGGGAGGTGAATTAAAAAAAAAAAAATTTTTTAGCAAAACAACAATTTGAAAAAATGCATATTTTAAAATCTAAATAAAGCAAATTATTAAAATAAATGATCAAATTTAATCTTAGTGTAATTAAGAATCGGCAAATTAATTATATTTACAAAAAAAATTAATAATTTTTGAAAATTAACTACTTTTTTCATAAAAGTTGCTGAAGTTTTGAAATACTCTGACTTCGGTCATTCACAGATAAACATTGAAGGAGACAATTAGCAGTAATATTGATGTTTTCATTTTAAACAAAATATTAAGTACTAGTTTTTATTTTTCATTTTTTTATTTATATAATATATATATATATATATATATATATATATATATATATATATATATATATATAAATATATATGTATATATATATATATGATTTATTTACTTTCACCGGCTTCACTTCACTTCTCAAAATAAATATCATTTATAAGTGTAAAAGTTTGCTAAAAACTGACAATATTAATATATATTTCAAGATTAAAGTATATATTAATATTTATCTTTTAATCTAAATGAATTATAAAATAAATTTAAAAACTATCAAAATAAAATTACTAAAGGTAATAATTTATTTTTGTAAAATTGTTGTAATTTAAAATTTTAATTTATTAATTTATGTTTTTAGATAGAAGACAAAAATGATGTTCCTTCAATAGATAAAACTCTTTATGACTTTTTGAGGAATGAGTTGCATACCAAAGATGAAGAAATTGCAAGATTAAACAATACGATTGAAACATTTAAAGTAATCTTTTTTCGTTTTGTATAAATTAGTATTTTATATATATATATATATATATATATATATATATATATATATATATATATATATATATATATATATATATATATATAGGTAAACCTACTGGTGGCTTAAAATTGTTTTATTTTTTGCGTTCTCGTCAGTGGAGACTGTACATGGAGATTGCTGCCCCAAGCCAAACTTCAGTCAATGTAGCGGCACTCGTTTGCTGCAGCAGGCTATAAGATAGTCGATGTATGTACTGAAGCCAATGAATATTCTTTATGTTTAAAAGGTCTCGTTGAGCAAGATAATACAGGGCAATAAGCAAACAAAATAAATTAATTTAGGCCACTTAACTGTAGGATTACCATTTAGGCCACTTAACTGTAGAATTACCATATGTGCGTGTGTGTGTGTGTATATAAATATATGTGTGTCAGGGGTCAAAATAAGTGATAGACATTGGCGCTCCTCAGATTGTTTTTGAGACCTATCTGAGGGGGGCAACCACTAGGGTTACCTTCCTCTAACAGGTTTTAAAATGGTATGAGGGGCTGCCATGTCGACCTCTGTATGTATATATGTGTATGTGTGTGTGTATGTTTATCATATAAATTTTTTAAATAATTATTTATCAATTCTTTTAATAGTATCATAGTTATTCTTCAAAAGATAATACCTAAAATTTTTATTTTGGTTATTAGGGTATAAAATTAAGAGTTTGAATGGAATATAAATCTACTGTGAATTAGGTATGCTGACAAACAGAACTTATAACATGCTGCAGGGTTCAGCACTCAATTATCATCAGTTTACAATTTTTATTTTAATGTATAAGGTTACCTGCTTTTTGTAACTTTAAACTAAAGTTCATGCTTTTTTTCAGGAAGAATTAAATGAAGTAAAGAGGAGAAACAAACAGTTGTGTTTTATTCTTGGAGAAGGAGAAAGTAAATATTTTTTATTAAATTTTACAACAACACATGTGTGTGCAAAAAGTTTTTATAGAGGTTTTTACTTTTATGGTTACTTTACGAAGAGAAAAATTTTTTTAATACAGTAAATTGTGCTTTATAACAAATTTTTTACTTTTGAACATTTGTATGTGCAATAATCATAAGTGCTGACTAAAGGGTGGATTAGCTTATTTGCAAATTTGTGTATGTGCGAACCTGTTGTAGAAACTTGCTTATGTGTTTCAGCCTAATAAGTACAAACTTGCATAAGTGTGGCTAATATTTTCAATATTTTTTTAATAAAAATTACAAGCTTTCTATGCCTGTTTACTTTTTTAAAGATTCACATTTAAGCAAGTTTCACATTTAAGCAAATACTTGGCACAGTTAGAATCTGTTAATTATGCACAGGGCCTGCTATAGGCCCTGTGAATAATTAACAGTTTAACTATAACTAATTAACAGTTTAACTAATTAATTAAATTATTAAGTTTAATTAACTGTTTATATATTATTATAAACCTTTTATTAGTCTAATTAGCTTGTCAGTACCAAATATTTTGGCTGCATTAGTTAAATAGAAATACAATTGTTCTTAATTTCAGTTCAACTCTCTATGATAGAGGATAAAGAATGTAGTTAATTATTTTTAAATTTGAAATAATTATTTTTTCATAACAAACTTTAAAATATAAAATCTAGCTAAAAAAAAAAATTTTTTTTATAAACACAATTTACAAAGACTTAATATGTAATCTGTTTTTCTGATATGTCAAATCATCATGTTTCGCTGAACTATGGGCTTGACTACATATTGATGAAAATGCTTCACTTCTCCTACAAGATTTATGCCCACATATTTAGGATATGCATAATATCCTAAATATGTGGGCATATTTAGGATATTATGCATATCCTAAATATGTGGGATATATTGCATAAAACAGTAACTTTTTCACAAATCTCTTCTGTAGCTTATAAAATTTGTTGAATAAAAACTTTTTAATTGGTTACTTGAGTTTTTGCAACATAAAACTTTTTAATTGGTTACTCAAGTTTTTGCAACATAAAAATTTTAAATGATCAAAAAAATCCTGGGCTATTTTATTTTTTTTTAATTTGAGTTAAAGGAAAAGTGAACAGCACTTTCATTAGTGTATAATTGAGTGTCAAAGTTAGTTTTAGATGATCTTAAGAAGATTAAAAAAAAACATCATATAAAGATCTTTTTTCTACCTAGTATATCATCGTTATTTAAATCACTCCATAGCTAAATTTCATGCAGTTTGATTCTTGATGCTAAGCCTTCTGTGCTTATTTAACATTTGTTATTTCATGTTTTAAAGTAAATTCTACGAGATGCTCCGAACTGCGTATCAGAAATAAGATGACTGACTCACTGTGGTAGAGGGTTCTGTTTCTTTATATATCTTTGTTAAGAAACTTTCTTGTTTTGTTAACTTACTAACTTCTTTTTCAGTTCTCTGCTTCTTTTTTCCTTTTTGAGTTCCATTTTTATAACTTCTGGCTAACATCTTGCAGACTGTGAGTAAAATATTTATTATAATAATAAACATACTTCTTGAAGTGATATGCATAACATTTTTATTGAAAATTTCTAGTGATATTACAACTATTTACAATAAAGTTATATTTTTGTGATAAACAATATATGCAAAGAGAAAATTAACAATATTCTCTGAATTTATTTATCACAAATTATCACAAATATGTATTTAATAAAAAAAACTAACTGTACGTTTATATATTAACGTACTATTTGTTATTTTATCCAAAAAAAATTATTGGGACAAATAATGCTGAATTATAATAAAGTATATATGACAATTTGTTAGCCAAGAACCAAGATGCCTTATGTCCACATTTTGTGTTTTTTCTATTTATTATCAACAAATATTCAACAATCAATGGAGTATGTGTCCGATAAATCTAATCACAAGAATGGTACAACTTTTAAAATGTTTAGAAAAATTAGTCAGACATTCTGGCAGAAAATTTTTACAAATTTATTTTTAAAATTTGATTTTCTTGGAAACACAAAAAATGGACATGCGGCCTCTTGGCTTTTGGCTGGCAAATTGCTAACTTGGACAACTTTCCGATTTAATTATAATCTCTCATTTTTTTCAGATTTATCTTCTTTGAATTATTTGTTATGTTTTTACTATCATTACATTTAGTGAAAGAGAAATATGAGATATTGCTACAAGTTGAACAGCTAACTGTTGTAAAAAATGAACTTTCTGAGCAGGTAAAATGCTTCTATTTATGGTTAATTATATATATATATATATATATATATATATATATATATATATATATATATATATATATATATATATATATATATATATATATAAACACATACACACTAAAGAGTTTACAAATGTTAAAAAACACATAGACTGCATACAAAATTGTACTTTGACTATCTGGTAATATTTAGAATAATATTTAGTCTTTATGAAAAGTATTCTTAAAATGGAAAAGAGTTTTGTTTGTTTACTTATTTTATTTTTGTCTTAACAAGTGTTATATTTTCTTAGTATGATTATATTAAATATAAAAAACTCCAATAAATAATATATTGAAACATAATACATATAATATTCAATCAAAAATTTAAATTTTTATTATTTTTTGAATCGATGTTGTGTATAAATTTTCATTATGCTAACAAATATTTGATGCATGTTTAAACAAGATTTATATTGAAAAAAAAATTAAAATAGTGTTGATGTTTTTAAGTTGAAAAAATGCTTTAGTTACAACTTATTCACTTTACAGTTTTAATTTTTTAAAGAAACCTTACAGCAGAAAAACCAGAAAAGACAACATTAACACCAAACATTTATAATAGTTATTTTAAAAGTATCTCTAAAAAAAAAATTTTAAGATTTCTTTATGTTTTTTATTCTTGTTTTGTTTTATTCAATAATAATTTGTTTACAGTTGGCATAAATGCATGTAGCTTTGGTTTCTAACTAGTAATATTTATTTATAGTTATTTATTTTACAGCAATACACTGGTCAACAAGTATAAACCTCCTAAGATAAAATCATATTTTCTTCATTAATTTTGACTTTCTGATTCCAATACTTAAATCAGAATATTCATCACGACGGAGAGTTATAAAGTTATAAAGATTCCATAAAAGTTATAAAGATTAAAGTTATAAAGTTATAAAGATTCCATAAAAATAAAAAATAATTAAATACTCTTTAATCATTAGTCTGATACATTAAAACACAAGAAAGCATCAAATACAGGCATTATGTCTACTATGCATTTGACTTATTGAAGTCTAAGGAACTAAAAGCATCTTGAGCAACATTCTACAATCTATTCTTTCAAACGTTACAATCATTTGTTCAACCATATCAACATATCAATCTGTTCGATAATTCCCAAGAATATTTTCAATGACAGAAACAAAGATATTCCATGCCTGCAACTCCAGTGTCTTAAGAGTCAGGCAAAATTTGCTGACGTGCACTACTTTGCATATTTGAGGGCCAATGAAATGTCTTTAAGTTTTACATTTGTCAAAGCTGCTCCAAACTTCTTAATCCAACTTTTAAATAATTCAGAGACAGAAAATAGATCTTTAGTAGGTCTACAAGGGTTTGATGTAAACTGTGCCTGCCTACAACAAACTCATATTGAGGAGGTCATTCCTTTATTTCATAGTAAGCTTTGTTATCACAACTGCCCCATTCCAGGCATATTTGCTATAGTTTATGACTTTGAGCATTGCTGACATGAATTCATACGTCTCTTTTTACAATAGCATTCGGTTTTTATGCAATCTATCTGTTTATTCATTAAAAAATTGATTATCAAATACAAAATTTGATTTTATACTCGTTACAAGCATATGCTTGTAACGTCAATGTTACAAGAATATATACATAACAAGCATAATTTGTTGTGGCGTTAAAGATAAGCGTTTTCTTCGGATTTTCACACTAGCTATCCATTTATTTGTTCACAACTTTACTCATTCGATAAAAAATTTGATAAAAATAGCTATATAAGCTTTGACTGCTAATGAAAAATATTTTATATTTTCTTACTGTAATAGAATGCATGAAGTTTAATAGTTATTTACAGCAATTCCACTATAAACGTGTTTATATTACAATTATTTTTAGCAGAACATTTAATTAATCATTGTTTTTTTTATTTCATTTTGCTCAAATTAAGATAAATTTATATAATTCATTATAATTAATATATAAAGTATATAATTCATTACATAATATAAAAATTGTTATACAATAATTTAATGTGTAATAATTTTATATTATGTATATATATATATATATATATATATATATATATATATATATATATATATATATATATATATATATATATATATATATATATATATATATATGAATTTGAGCAAGATAAAAAGAATCAGTTATAACATTTAAAAAAATGTTGTTTTTTTCGAATATAATTTTAAAAATGTTTAATATCATTAACTGAATTTTAAATGATAGCTTTAATAGGAAGACATAGAATTGACTAAGAAAAAAATTTATGGCTATTGTCAATTTATTTTTTCATAATGGCATTTTCATAAGAAATTAATTTTTTTTTAAGAAACCAATCAGTTAGTCCTATCTAATTGAAAACATTTGCATTTCAATTAGTGCTTCTTTTTTTTTTCTTGTCTTTTTTCCTGCAATAAGAGGTCGTCCATAAATTTCAATCTTTTATTTCAACCTTTTCCTTTTCAACTTTTCTTTTGTAAGCAAAAAAAGTCAATATGAAGCTCAAACTTAGTCTTTTTTATTCCATTGCACAAGAATTTTTATTTTTCTAACCAATATCTAAAAATAGAGAAAAAAGTAAGTGATTTGTATTTATGAAAAAATTATACTTTTGCGAAAGCTGTAAATTCCTCCCGTAAACCACTTTAGGCCTAAAAGGAGCCCAACTTTTATCCTGGTCATCAAGTTTGATGGCAAAGCAACTTTTATATGCAGCACTTGACTTTCTTTCTTGATTTTTGATTGTGAACTTTCCACAAACGTAACAAAAATTGTCCGGATGTTTAAAACAAGCTCAACTCGTTCTTTTCATTGCGATAAGTTAAAAAGAAATTTTTTTTTTTTTTGCTTTATAAGTAATCTGAAAAGAAAATCACAGCATTACATATTAACAAGCAATCTTATGAGAAAAACTGCTAAAGAATAATTCTATTTTCTGATTTGTAATCTGTTCAACAAGCTTTGTCTATATCAGCAAAAAAACTACAGAAGAAAAAACATTTTTTTTTTGTTGACCAATGATATTTATTAATGTTAGCAGCATCGTATATAGCTTTGGTTACTAACTAATAATATTTACAGTTAATGGAAATCCATTTAGCTATGTTTACTGACTATAGTAATATTTATTTACAGTTAGCGGAAATGCATGTAGCTTTGGAGCAAGAGCGTTCTAAAGTATCTGCGTTAAAATCAGAAGTCAATAAATATCAGGTTTTTTAAGTTTTTTGTTTTTGTTTTGTTTTTTTCTTAACATATAAGTGGGCCAACATACACTAGATTTTTGCTTTGTAACTTTTTTTTTTTACAGAGTTTTTTTTTCAGGCGATAGGTGCATTTTGTAAATTTAACTTATATCTACAAAACTAAATTCATTAATAACCCAAATATAACAGGTTAAACTTGTTAGACTATTTAAAGTAAAATTAGAAATTTGTATCAAGTTACCCCACCCATAGGGTACTTTGGTACAAGCTATGAGGTACTATAATACAGTTTTAGGGCCCCCTACAAATGCTGTATCAAGTTACCCCATACTTGTTAATAGAAAACCATCGCTTTATTTTTAGTATCAAATTTTTTTTTCAATAGTTTTTTTTAATGAAATAAAGAGTTTATGGATTGTTTTGTAAACAATGATACTTACCTATAGACACATTGAATAACATACCTTGAAACTTAGCAACTTTAAAAACTACTTTAGACGGGTGAATAAAAAAAAGCATTTGCTTTTACTCATTAATTGGTCGTGAATAATAGCTTCAGCGATTTTGCTCAAATTTTTGTTCACGCAAACTGCTTAATAAAAGTTTGAGCGAGATTGCTTAAAAAATTTATTCACGCAAAGCTGAACGATAACTCCAAAAACGCTGAGTAAAAGCAATTGCTTTTTTTTTATTCACCCGGTTTTTTGTCATAAAAAAAAACACATAATTCGACCCAATAATATTTTATGTTATAATTTTTTTTGCAAAACATAGCTCTAATAAAAAGCTCTTGTAAAAAATAGCTCTAATTTTTTTGTAAAACATAACTCTAATAGTAACTTTCACCATTAAAAGTGGTTGTCAACTCCTAAGAAGCCTCTACAATTGCAATGTTTCATGATGCCCCATGTATTATGGCACTCTCCTTTATAGATATTTTTTTATTTGATTATATTTATTTTCTATAAATTTTTATTTTAGACTTCTCGTACCAAAACAAAATCAATATGCGAAGAAAAGTAGATTTCTATATATATTTTAATATTATTATTTTTAATAACGCGATGAAAAGTTAAATTTTGTCTTGTTCTTTTTTTTAAAAAAAATTTTTCGAAAATTTCCAAGCTTTTTT
The DNA here is from genome assembly GCF_038396675.1 of Hydra vulgaris. Classification (NCBI taxonomy): domain Eukaryota; kingdom Metazoa; phylum Cnidaria; class Hydrozoa; order Anthoathecata; family Hydridae; genus Hydra; species Hydra vulgaris. The sequence continues at coordinate 38,358,175 of NC_088932.1, read as the reverse complement.
ACTGACATGAAATAAAAAAATGAGAGTGCGAATTTGTATACCGCGGAGTACTGCTGCTATATTTTTTTGACATAAATTTTGATAATATTCTAAAATAATACTCAAATGTATATTATTTAAAAAAAACATTATTACCCGGATATTATTTTCTGAAAAATCGGAAATATGGAGCAATTTCAGTCTAAATTGTAAAAGAAGAAATTTTAAAATATGAAAAATTGCTATGTATAATTCAAATTGCTACTTATTTGTTATGCTTAGATTAAATTGGGGTCATTGCTTAGTCACGTCACACCAAAATTAGCCATTCTTGATACACCCCCCTTGTCACGCTAGGTCGCATTTTCCTAGAACCACCCACCTAGCATGATGTCATTTTAATATTGTTCTCGAAATAGAGTGAGTGCTTCTAAGAAAACCTTAACTTTAAATCAAATGTGCGGCCGTGGCGCAGTGGTTAGTCGAAACGAGCTTTGGACATATTCTCGCGTCACGGTAAGGAAGGAGGCGTGAACTTCCTGGTTAAATGCATTTCCGCTGTGCTCTGTGACATGACCGTTAGGAGTTTTTAGGGCACCTAAAAAAAAATCATTGATACTCAACCATACTTAATAACAATTATTAGCAAATACAGTATTTATATAGTAATTGTGGTATACTGTTAGAGCTCTGCTGACTTTACTGATGAGAGAGGCGAAGCAATTTTTATTGATCAAAACGGTTCTAGGAGGATCACGCGAATATCTCTGGAACCGGAAATAGACTACATGGCAAAAGAAATTGCTCTACACCTTTCTAGGACGCTCAGGTTTTACAAGAAATGTTTCACCTGCAACTGAAGATAACTTTTTTTTCAGGCGAGATTTTCATGCAGGAGAACATTTAAAAGTTTAAACAGTATGTTTCTTTTTGTTAGACTTCAAGTTCTTCTACTCCTTTCCTACAGATTCGAAATCACCTAAACTTTTCTGTTCTATTACAAAAAATGATATGTTGGCATTTACTTCATCCAAACATTTTTGTACTCTAATTTCTGCTGTTGTATGAGGTTGAATATTTCACATTTTTCAACCTCGTTTATGCTTGAATCACCGGTAATAATACTTTCATATAAAAGAGGAAAAATTCTTGAAAATTTTGTAGGTAAAATATGTTCAATTAAAATGTTCAGTTAAAAAATGTTCAATTAAAAAGACACTTGTTTACGAAAAGCAGTTCTAACAAAATATTTGAATTATATGTCAAGGAGAAAGTATACCATGTTGTGTAAAATACAAAATAATTCTTTCACTGAACGCAGTAATGAAAGTAGTATAATATCTTACGGAGAGCATAATGTTTTATTGAAAACATCAAATATTTCTGATAAAGTTATTGAAACATTTGTTAAGATTCTCAATATTGGGGATGTTCATTTTATAAAAGGAGGTGTTTCACGCACAGTGACGGCATTAATCACAATGATTGCTGATCTAAATTTGAAAGTTAAAACAAAGAAAGATAAAGGAGTTTTCTGGTGAAAAGGTGAGTTTTCTGGATAGGGAGTTTTCTGATGAAAAGTCAAAAGAAAAAATAATGACTACAGCTACAATGTCACTATGGAACTATGCTAGTCGTATTTGAAGTCGTGAATTTCACTTTCCCCTTCATATGTTAATTAGACACTAGATAATCGGTCTCGAGTCTCGATTTCTCGTCTGGTATCGGTGCGATACCATACAGTATCGGTATCGAAATCACGCGATACTGGTATCGAAAGTATCGTTAATGTTGGTACTGTTTGGTATCGTTTGGTCTCGATGCGATACTTTACAGTATCGACTTCGAGATCATGCATACCGGTATCGAAAGTATCGGTTATGTTGGTATCGTTTGGTATCGCTGCGATACCATACAGTATCGATATCGAGATCACGCGATACTGGTATCGAAAGTATCGGTTATGTTGGTATCGCTTGGTCTCGGTGCGATACCTTACGGTATCGATATCGATACTAATATCAAAAGTTATCGGTTATGTTGGTATTGTTTGGTACCGATAGTATCATTTGGCATTGCAACTCGGGTCATCATGAGAACTTCCATGTTATTTTTATAAACGATTTGTAATTTGAAATAGTAAATTCGTATAATTAATGAAATATATATATGGCTCATTTATTATAAAAAAAAATTCTCTAAGCTGGTTGTATGACATCATGTTTATCATTTAATTTCTCATCTGGTATCTTTGTTTTAATTTTACTAATTGTGTGGTACCACTTCTGTATTTTAATTTCTTATCTGTTATCCTTATTACAACTTTTTCTACCGTGATTAAAAGGAAAGAAAAGATTTTTTCAACATTTATTTTTATATGAAATTTTTACAAATTATTAAATTATGTTAAACAGTGTGTAAAGGCGGACAAAAAGGTAAGGGAGGGGGGGGGGTGGTATTCGGGGTAACTACCCCCTTCCCTTACTTAAGAAAAGCCAAACTTCAAAATATTATTGATAAAATTAAAAAAATAAGAAAAAATTAAAAAAAATTTATATAACCATTCAATATATTTATTATTACTAACTATCTTATAACCTTTCTAAAATCATTCTAAATATCAAATGAAACTGTTGTTTTATTTTGAAAAAACGCAAACCTTATTTTTTATATTTTTTTTGGTCCGACTACCCCCTTAGAACAATGACCTGGATCAGCCCCTGCAATGTGTAATTTTCCATGTCGTTATTCCAACTCTATCGAATTTTTATTCCATTCAAGCGAAAATTTTCTGTGCGGATATAATCTCCAAGGGAATAGTTTTGCAATCATTAAAGAATGTTTTTCATATAATTCTTGAAAGAAAATTGCTTGTGATGCAATGGTTAATGATTATTCTAAACGAGTATTAGAAATGGTTGTTCAAAGGGAATTAGTTTTGTAACTATCATTAATTAGAGTTTTTCATATAATTCTCCAAAGGGAATTGCTTGTGATGCAATCGTTAATAATTATTCTAAACGCTTATTAGAAATGATTGTTCAAAGGGAATTGATTTCGTAACAGTCACTACAGTTATTTTAATTTAATTAATTGTGTAATATCGCATTCATATTTTAAATTCTCTTCTGGTATAGTTACTTTAATTAAATCTCTCGTGGTATTGTAGTTCTCGCTTTGTTCTGTGTTCAACATTCAACAACTAAACTTTAGTTATAAACAATTAAACATAAGTATAATTTTAGTTTTAAACAATTAAACATAAGTATACTTTAGTTATTAAAGAAAACTAATCTTCACTCGTTATGCCTTTTACAACATCTTTAATCTGGGATTATTTCAAGAAAAATATAGGTAAGCACTACTTACTAAGTATTTTTTATACTTTATCTCAAAAGGTAATTGCCGACAATTTCGGGAAATAATTCTAAAATTAATTACTGGCAGAACTATTGCTACATATAATAACTTAACTGTTATTTTCGTACGTTTGCGTGGCCAAGCGGATAAAGTTATGGCATGTACGCGCGGAGTTCTGGGTTCAAGTCTTTCATGAGAATTTAAGATTTTTTAATTTTTTTTTAACTAAAAATGCAGGTTTTTTTTTACATTTTTACGTTATAACTATTATTGTTTATTAACTATTAAGATTTGAAAAAAAATTAATTTAATTGGTGGAGCAATAATTCATAAATCGCAAAGCACAGTGTGCTAAATTGATGGCCAGGTTGTAACAAAAACAAATTCAGAGTGGGCAGGCCACTCTGAATTTGTTTTTGTTTCATATAAAGATACCTAGTAACTAATTGTAAAAAAAATAAATTAAGTTCACACCTATTAAAGGGTCTTTTTTTGGTAATAATATTTTTGAAATTATTTAACTCTTTTGACATTTTTTAGAGGTAAAATTTACAGTAAATACCCCCAAAACTTAATTTTGCCTCAGGCCACAAGTGAGTTCGAAGCTCTGTTGTTTTTAATAAAAATAAAATAAAATAATAATAAAAAAGTAAAATCATTTTGTTTGTTATTAAACTGTATTTTACATTTTCAGGAGAATCTGCTGTGTAAAACTTGTGGAAATAAGCTTGCAACAAAGCAAGCAAATACTACTGGCTTGCGAAAGCATATTCAAACACAACATGGGAAGTTATTCATCGAACTTCAAAAAAAAGAAGACGAGAGGAGATCACAAGTAGATGAAGAACTAAACGTAATCGAGGCAGGTGCTTCTGGATCCGCAAAAGATGTAGCCTTCAAAACTCTCACTCTCCCGAAAAAAGCGATTACAAAAAAGTGGCCACTTCAAGATCGGCGTCAATTAGTAGTTGATCATGACATCATTACTTTGATTGCTACTGAGTGCTTGCCGTTCAGTTTTGCTGGTTCTGAAAATTTTAAGAGGTTTATGAACAAAATATTACCAAATGCCACAATAAAACATTCAACGACTTTCTCAAAAAATAAACTCCCTCAGCTTTACCATACACTGAAGGTAGCAATGCATGAAGTTATGGAAAAAGAGCTCATAGATCTTAATCAGGTTGCTATAACCACCGACCACTGGACATCAAGGGCAAATGATTCATACATGTCCGTGACATTACATTATATCTCGCCAGACTTTGCCCTAAAAAAATTTACATTAGAAGTGTGCCTATTTAAAGAGCGACACACTGGTATCAACATTGCAAAAGCACTTGATAACACAATCTCATACCCTGAATCATTAAAAAAAGTACCTAATAAACTGTGTGTTATTGATCAGGCATCAAATATGGCATGTGCTCTAAACAATAGTGTGTCTTTAATAACTAAAGAAGAAGGTTCTGTTACATGCAGTGATCACAAACTCAACACTGCACTTCAAAGAACAGTTGAGGGTACCCCGGAACTGAAAGATGCTTTTCTTAAAGCCAGCTCACTTACTACCAGGCTTCACAAATCTACAGCCTTCAGTGCTTCGTTGAAAGATGCTTGTTCTAGGTTAGATGTGAGTTATCTCAAAATACCCTCCACAGTAACCACGAGATGGAACAGCCATTACGATATGCTGCACGTCATGCTTCGACTGAAGGTTCCACTCATATACTTACGCGATACAGAAGGTGATGATTGGAAGAAAACCGTACCTACAGATGAACAGTTCTTACTCTTTGAAGCTATTGTTCCAGTGCTTAAATCTGTCAAAGAATTATCAGTTTTTTTATCTTCTGACACAGAGATCCGAATTGACATATCACTGTGGAAAGTAACTGCACTCATCAACTTCATCGAGAAAGAAAAAAATAATTATGTTACTCATGGAAACAACAAATTAGTAGAAAATTTTTTGGAGGATTTATTATCAGAACTAAATAAGAGATTCCCAGACAAAGGCCGTAAATTACCCGCATTTGCACTAGGACATTACCTTCATCCATTTTTTCGTGGACATCTTCTTGATGTTGACGATAAAAATATTCAAAAACTGGTTGAAAACCATCCCACAACCAAAGAATACTTTGAGAATTCTTCATTGTCTGTCTCAAGCTCCAGTAGTAACAACGGTAGTAACGATTCCGTTCCTGATAATGCACAAGGTTGGGAGGAAAATGAGTACAATATTATTTTATCAAAGTATAAGGAAGATACTAATTCACATCATATACACGAAAACCCTCCTATTAAACTTGAAATGGAAAAATACCAAAAAACAATAAGATCCAAAAATGCAGGAAAAACTGACACCTTAGCATGGTGGAAGCAGCATGCAGCGGAACTTCCTATCCTTTCGGGTGTTGCAAGATCTTGGTTGGCAACTCCACCAACCTCTGCATCATCTGAAAGAGCATTTTCTGCTTCAGGCCTTGTCATCACTGATCGTAGATACAATCTCGATAGTGACAAGGCAGATAAGCTCGTATTTATAATGCAGAACTATTCCGCTCTTGAAAGTTACATTAAAAAATGGCAATCGAACAAGAAAATGAAAGTGATATAGGACATGAATCAGACTTATCTTTGCCAATATTAATAGAAGAAAATCCTAAAATACCAACGAAAGTACGGCAAAGAAAAAAACAACGAATGGACAATAGCCAAAGTATTGTAGATTATTAAAAAACAATAACTAAATCTCTAAAAATTGTACTTGTATTTTGTTAATAAAAAATTCAATAAGTTACATTTTAATTTTTTGTTTTATTGAGAGTCTCGATTCGAGACCATGCGATACTTTACGATTCTTTTCATTATCGGTATCGTTTGGTATCGAAAGCGATACTGATAGTATCGGCATTGGAACATAAGCGATACCACACGATACGAGACCTTCCTTCTCGGTATCGAACCGATACTGATTGTATCGACATTAGTATATAAGCGATACCACGCGATACGAGACCATTCTTCTCGGTATCGACTTATACGATACCGATTATCTAGTGTCTAATGTTAATAGCTGATGAAAAAGATGATGTATATGCACACCTATGGGTATGACCCCCACAAGGGAGAGGATGACGGTACTGTAGCACTGGGGTTTGAAGGTAAATAGGTACTACAATACAGTAAATCCAAGTAAAATATTATTGTTTTGAATTAAAGATAAATGTGAGAAGAAAAGAAAAACTTTTGAACCAAAAACATCGTCTAAAATTAAAAAGTAGAAAATAAATAGACATTTCAGCAATTTAGGTAACCTTGTTTTTTTACTTATTTCATATGTATTGCCGTTTTATTACGTCGATTTCTTTGAGCGATTCCAGAAGCTAAACTCATCTTCGTTATGAAATATAAGTTATTAGTCGTTAACGTTTATATTTGCACTTAAGAGTGCTATGGTCTTAAAACTATTATGCGGATCGTTGTTAAACTAATTCCCGCATTTTTCTCATATAATAGTTTTAAGTCATTAATGGATTGGTTAGAATAATTTGGTCCATAATCTTTCATGTTAATCATTTTACATTAGTTGAACTTTGTCATCAAATAAATAAGCTAAAAAGGATAATAATTTATTTTGAAATTATTTGAGTTCAGACATATATATATATATATATATATATATATATATATATATATATATATATATATATATATATATATATATTATTTGAAAATATTGTGATTCTAATGTTCCAAAACTAAACTTTTACTTCCTTAAAAGATTAACAGATATACATTTGTTTTTCAGGATTTAAATGATGTCTCAAAAGGAAAGTTATTTTTTTAGATTGTCAAGTTGGTAAAACACCGTGTCAAACTCAAATTATAAACATAAATCTGGAGCTCAAAAGAGAAAACTTAAAAATGAGATAAGATCAAAAGAATGTCTTGGTTATCAATCAATGACCAAACTTTTCCGATATGGAAAGATTCTTCTGATAGTAAAATTGAGGATTGCAGATAGCATAACTGTAGCATTGATGTCAGAGCTGAAGATCATTTTGAAATAGATTCAATAGGTGAAAAATCAGACAAAGGAAATGCGCATAGATCCACTGCTTCTTATGGACAAGACACAAGAGATAAGTTTAATGATAGTGTGGCAGAAAAAGAATTAGATGCAGATGATACTTCTGATTCTAATATAATCAAAAACACTTCGATAATTCTTGATGACCCTGGTACATAGCCCAAATTGATTTCAGATGGGCAGCGCCAATTTATAGTAATATTTTACAGCTTTGGAGAAGTTAGGCAGATTAAAAAAATTACCAAAAGATCTAAAAGGAAGAAAGTTTTATAAATCTTTGTTGTTTACAAAAATGAAAGATGGACGAACAAAAGGTCATTTTCCAAGACAATGGTTAGCATGGTGTTTAACAAAAAAAAAAATTTATTACCTACCATGCTATATTTTTTGTAAAAAAAAATAACAAAAATTTGAGCAGTTTAGCCCGTGAAGGATTTTCCCCTAAAAAGACACCATGGAAAAAGTTGTATAATACTTTGCCCAATCATCAAATTAGTGCTGAACATTGAGAACAATACTTGGGTTGGAAAGTCTTTTTGGAATCAATAAAGGGAAATGAAGTAGACAAATAAGTACGACTCCAAATACAACGTGAGAGAAATAAGTGTAAAGCAATCCTAAAACGGATTATATATGTCACATTATTTTACCATTTAGAGGTTTAGCATTTCAAGGAGAGAACACAACAATTGGAGATGTTCATAATGGCAATTTCTTAGAATTGGTTGGAATTTATGATGAAGTGACACAATAACATCAATAAAGTCAGTTAGAATCGAAAAGTATGAAGGGAAAACCACATTATTTGTCTTGGTACTCTCAAAATGATTTTATCAAGGTATATTCAGACAAAGTATTTTAGATCAAAGAAAAGATGCAAACTTTTATGGGTTGATAGTGGATGCAACTCCGGATATTTCACACATCGAACAAAATGTTCTTATTTTAAGATATTTGAAGTAAACAAGCGTTTCATAGAGTTTTTGAACTTTAACTAGAAGACAGAAGAAAAAATAACAGAAGAAATACTTGCCATTCTAGAAAGACACAACATACCACTTTACGACTGTCGTTCACTAGGTAATTACAATGGTTCAAGTATGTGTGGTAAAGCAAATGGTGTTAAGGCCCGCATCTTAAAAATAAACCAATCTGCCTTATTTACTCCATGTGGAGCCCATTCATCAAACCGTGTAGGAGTCAACGCAGCAAAATTAAATCCTGATGTAATAACCTTTTTTGGAAGCATAGAAAGCTTCTACTGCTTGTTTCTCAGAATCCTGCTCAATAGGATGTGTTGAAAAAATACATATCATTATCTTTTTAAAGCCTTTCAGAAACAAGGTGGAGTGAAAGAATTCAAGCCATTCAACTAATCGCCATTCCTGACGTACTCGCTGTGTAGCCACCAGTTAAACAGCCTTTATCCAAGATTTAGTGAAGGAGATAACTCACATACGTGACTCATGGGAAAGTATTGTTCAAGAGGCAAAAGTTGTTTACTAAACCGGATCAAGATTTCAAAACTTATGTAGCTTACTCAGTGTTGGATTTTATATTTAATGATTTGAGCACACGATTTGAAGAAGCCAATGCAATATATGATTTATTCTCATCCATTTTAAATTTGCAGAAATATGGGGGTGTATGCTCTCGCGGAAAGTGTGGACTTGAAATTCCACTCTAAATGTAGAGGCCGTAATTTGCACAATTTTGTGGACTTATTTTTCAGAAAAAGTGAGCTAAGCGAAAATTCTATAAAAATTAAACGATTGCACATTAGCGTGGAGTAAAATAATGCGCAAGAAACGCGTAATTTAAGTTGTCATTTCGAGCATTTATAGTTACAAAAGTTATAATTGTTTGCATACTTTAAAAATGTTTTTATGTTAACTTTGCAATAAAGGTTATAATAATATTTCTGAGTTAAGGGTTCATTTGCAATGACATAAAGACAACCAACAATTGTCTATACCAATATGTTGTTGTCAGGATAAGTGCAAAAGTTCGTTCTCAGTTTTGTTTAATTTTATTAGACATTTAAATACTTATCACCAAATAAATACAGAGAGATTCAGTGAAGCAGCATTTATAGAAGAAACCCCAGATAATTTGTTTGTATGTGACAATTATGTTCCTTGTAATAACCATTTACAAGATTTATCTCTTAATCTCGATGTGGTTTCGTTTGTAAATAGTTTAGATTTTTTGCAGGATGTTAAAGCAAAAGAAGCGTCACTTGTAACACAAGTTCAAATAGCAGTATACTTTATGGTATCATACCTACAATTTTCTGGATTATTATCATGTTACTTTAAAGAAGTATTTAATAAAAGTTTATTATTAGCTGGTATTGATCGTGTAATTATTGACCAAATTTTAAAAGAAATGCAATTCAAATTAGAATTATGCAACAATCCTCTTTATTTTTGTCGCATTGACTCTTATTTTGCAGAACATCCTCTTATTGTTCAACCTGAAGGTATTTGTTATATGCCACGATTAGAGTCACATTGTGGGCATAGCAAACTTGTGTATAATCAGTTCAAATATTTTTCTGTAATAAAAACTTTATTAAATTTGTTACAGAATGAGGCTTATGTAAAAGCATTTCTGGAGAAAAAGTGTAAATCTGGTGTATTAATCAACTTTTCAGATGGAAGTCGTTTCAAAGACCATTACCTCTTTAGTAATGTCTCCAAAATTTCCTTAATGATCCAATTGTTTTATGATGGTTTAGGTATAACCAACCCGTTGAGAAGTCAAGGCTCTGTTCATAACATTGGTGTTCTTATTACACTATAAAAAATCTTCTAAACGCATTCAACTCTTGTTTTGGCAATGTGCACTTGTTAGCCATAGGTTACACTCATAATATTGTAATTATGGTCGTAGGCCAATTTTAAGCAAATTTGTTGATGAGATACAGGAGTTAAGCACTATTGGATAACAAGGAGTATTTTCAGTTGGAAATACTCCTTGTAACTTGGCTCTCAATAGCTTGCTTGGATTAGTTGATTTTTTCTCTGGCAGTCATTTTTGTACAATATTCTGCACAACAAAAAATTTCATCCAAATTCAATTTGAGATGTGTACTGTGCATAGCTACAAAACAGATCTAATCAATTTTGTAGCAACTAGGGCAAGGAATATGAACAATTCAAATAAATTGAAAAATCACTACAAAGGTGTAAAGACTGAATGCCCACTCAATAAAATAAAAGGTTATCATGTTACAGATAATTGGTGTTTAGATATTATGCACATTCTCTTGGAAGGAGTTGTGGTTGTAGAGTTAGGGTGTATTCTTCATGGTTTGTGCATATTAGATAAGTGTCTAACTTTATCAGATATAAATAAAGCTATTTCTTTATTATGGGGAAAAATAGCTGTAGAAAAAACTCATAAACCTGCAAAAATTTTCAAAACACAAGAACCAGGGCATGTACTTACACCCTCTATGAAAGCAGTACAATGGTGGGCTCTGCTCTAGTATTTACCAATGGATGTAGGAAAAATAGTCCCTCTAAAGAATAAAAACTGGAAATTTCTTCTTCATTTGTCTCATTTAATTGGTTTGATTTTTGCACCATGTTTTACATATGAAATGGTTGTTTATATGAAGCATGTTATTAGTGATCATTTATCTATATTTAGCAAGTTATAATGCAGCAATAAAGTAAGGTTACGTCCAAAGTATCATTTTCTTGTGCATTTGCCCAATATTATAACTAAGTCTGGTCCACTAGTTGGCATGAGTTGTATGCCATACGAACTGAAAAATTTATTTTTTTCAAAGTTGTGCCTATTGTATGCAATTTTACCAATATTTGTCACACTCTAGCACATAGACATCAGCAGCAGGCTTTGGAGTCACAACTCTCTAACAAACACATTCCCAAAATTATCACTGTAGTAAAATATAGTCTTGAATCTACTTATTCACTTCCTTTTATAACGCTATGCAAAATATATTGTGTTCTAAGTCATGTGAAAAAACTGCTATTGGAAAGGCATTGCATTCAGGAAGTGTTGAATACAAACAAGGACATTTCATTGCAATTAATATAGATATAGAGACTGAGTTGCCAAACTTTGAAAAAATTTTATTTTTTATTTCAAGTTCAAATAATAATCAAATTAGTATGAACAAAAGAGAGCAGTGGAATTTTATCTTAGAAACTGTGAAGACAAAAAATATTCCTTATCACTTTCATTCTTATGAAGTTATATTTCTTTGTCAATCAGAGTATCAGATTTTCCAGCTTTCTAGTTTTGTTGATTATCATCCACTTTGTTGTCATAGTTTGCTTGCAACTATTGAAAAGAAGAACTTTGTTCGATTGCCCTATCATGTTTTTTAATTTTTAATACCTTGTGTAAAAAGTATAAATTTTAGTTGCTTTATATAGATCAATGGCACGGTTTTTTTTAATTATTTTATTAATTAGTGTTTTTATTATTTTATTATTTAGTATCTTTAATTATTTTATTATTTAGTATTTTTAATAATGTGGAGGTTAAAGTTTAATCTACAATATTTTCTTTATAACAAATATAAAAATTTTGCAGAAAAAAAGATTCTCCAAAATTTTAAAGTTGTTCAAAAGACTAATTGTTTTTGAAAATGGTATTTACCTCCCTAAAGACTAGGTTTTCATATGCATGTATTAATTGTTTCAATTCAATTGACAGTAACTAAATCTTATGACTTTAAAATGTTAACCCATAAAGTTTGCGATTAAATTTGATAATTTAAAAAATAAAATCTATAATTTACTATATAAACTTTTGTTAAGGGTTTTGGAATTAAAAGTCTTCAAAACATTTAAAGAAACTTCCAGTAATCTTCTGGCGTTCTTTGAATGAAATGCAAATTATTCACAATAACGCGTAAAAATAAACCTGAAGAAACTTGCAGGAATCAATTGCTGCTCTTCAAACGAACTGCTTCACAATGAGCAAAAATCATAATAATCAATAACGCGTAAAATAAAAAAATGTTAAGCAAACCCTCGTAAAATAAAAAAATGTTAAGCAAACCCGCATAATAATAGCCGTTCTGTTAGCAAATAAAATTTATTCTCCACTATTGCGATACTAAAAAAAGTCCACAATTTTGCAAAATAAGTACATAGTGTGTAGGAGTGAAGCCTACACACTGATGTGGAGAAAAGTGTGGACTCTCGCGGAAAGTGTGAAAAACTCCTCACTTTCCGCGAGAGTGTATACCTAAATTTTAAAGCAGCCCAACTTGTAAATGCATACAAGAAAGATCTGTCAGAAGACTTAGTTAAAAACTTCATCTGAAAAGTATTTACAAAATAGTTTTTGGTATTGAAAGTTCTTCCCTTCGTCCTCTGAATTCAATTTATGACTTACATCTTCAAGGCATTTTAACCAACATCTGTCTGGCAATTAAACTGTTTTGTACAATTCCAGTAACTGTATTATCAGCAGAAAGATCATTTAGCAAACTGACAAATAAATTGAAATTATGGAAAGAAGCACAACCTATCAAGATTGCTTAAATCATCTTGCCATATTATATATTGAAAATAATTTAGCAAAACGAGTTCATTTCAGTGATGTCATTGAAAAGTTTACTTTGAAAAAAACCCGAAAATGTCAGTTAAGACAATATTTGTAATTTTTATATTACCCATGGATTAAAAATCGCTTATGTTACGTTGTCAATATAATTCCTTTTTTAAAATAACATTTTTAAACGATCTGTGGATTAAAAACTTTTTTTAACAAATACAAATTTAATACCAATTAGGAAACTTTTTTGTTTGGTTGAAAGTAATCAGGTCATTTTAATTGTTTTAATTACAGGAGTTAATTAATAATTTCCTTATTTTATCTGTAAAAGAAAAATATTTTTTTTTGCAAAAACATTTTTGAAAAAATATTTTGCGGGAAAAAATATTTTTCCCACAAAAAAAAAGGCCCCCAGACGGCCCTGTTTTAGAATGTGGGAGTCATGCGTGCGTTTCAGCATATCCTACCAAGAGCAGAAAGGCTTGTCAAGAAGAACTGTTTCAGAAGTGGAATGAAATAAAAGTTTATAAAAATTTACAAATCAAATTGGATCATTGGTAGCAAGAACTAAATGCTCTTTCCACAAGCATAAAAGGAAAAATCCTAAATTTTGGGCTAAACAAACCTTATCTACTAATAAACCCTCAACTATTAATGTGCATAACAAAAATCTTCTAACTTCGAACTTCTAGTTTAATAAAGATAGTACCGATATTGTTACTAATGAATTAAAACCTGGACCTAGTATTGCCTGCTCAGAAATATCAAGAATCGCCAAGCCCAACTGCAATTGCAGACACAGATTGAAATTCTGAGTGTAGTCGTAGTTTGTACAAGCGACAAAAACGTGGAGTGCTTTTATATGAATAAGATCCTGAATTGAAAGAAAAGAAAAAGAAAAAGCTAAAATTAGAACAGCAGTTGAATAAAAAGAAAGCTGACCAGAAAAGAGTAAAAAAAGCAAGAGAACCGCAGAAAAAACAATCCAGAACTACGCATAACTTTGAAAGTCTGAGACAAGCCTGGAAGGCCAATAACTGAGCAAAATCAGATTGATCAGCACGCTAAAAATATTGACGGTTTATTTTGTTCTGCTACTAAAAGGTACTTGGAAGAGTTGGCGTCCATGTTAGGAATGAATAATGAAGAGTTGGCGTCCATGTTGAGGAATGAATAAAGTGTTTTTTGAGTTAATATGATAAAGCTCGTGTTCCAATTGGGTTGGCTGCTGCAAAAAAGCAAAGTCCATTGCTGATGCACGTCGAGTACAGAGTCAGCTTACCTGACCATGATTGGGTGGTGGCTGCAGGGCAAAAATTAATTCCATCGGTGTATTCTGGAATCTTAATTCAGCCCAATGGTTTTGGAAACCAAGAAACAGTAGGATATTCCTTACCGACCTGTATTGCAATCAGATTAGAGAAACACTCAAAATCAACAGCATTCAACCATGGATTTGATTTTCAAAGATTGCTTACACTCAAAAAGTTTGACATCATTACCAGAAGTGGTATTGATTGATTGGTTAAACAATTTTAGTTTTGACAATTGATGGTGGCCCTGATGAGAACCCAACACACCAAAAAGTAATAAACATTGCAGTACACCACTTTATCCAGCATAATTTTGATGTTTTATTTCTTGCTAACGCTCCTGGAAGAAGTCCCTTTATCAGAGTTGAAAGAAAAATGGCACCATTTAGTAAGAAACTTTCTGAATTGAAACTACCACATGACCACTATGGTAGCTATCTAAACGAAATAGGTGTTACACTCGAGGTAAATTTAGAGAAGACAAACTTTAAGTTTGCAGGGAACACTCTTGTTGAAATTTGGCCAGGCTTGAGTGTTGATAGTTTTCTAACAGTGGCAGAGTACATTGAGCCCAATGAGTCTGAGTTACAAGAACAACTCCTCTTGTCAAGGGATCAGAAGTGGTATGATCACATACGAACGAGCCAATATCTTACGCAGATTGTAAGATGTAATGACAATAAGTACTATTTGAAACCAAGAACTTCCTATTTGATGTCCATTAATAGACAGATCTGAAGTGCAATAATAGACAAATTTTTTTCTTCTCCGTTGCCAGTTGTTTAAACAAGCAAAGGTCTTAAAATTCCAGAACGAACAACGGACCCAGCATACCATCAATTTCCATCTCTGTTTGCAGCACACAGTTTAAAAGTTAACGACATCCTTCAAATCCGTATCGGTCTGTTCCATATGACTTGTACTGTCTATCGACGCAATCCGTGATTAGTGATAGAACCTGCAAGAAATGTCACCAGTACTTCGCATTAATAATCGTGGTGCGCAGTCATGGTTCTAATCGCTAATTTGGAAAACGGTGAAAGTGTCGATTGGATTAATGAAACGTATCTTGATCTAAATGGAATAACTTTTCCTTAGGATACTGGTGTCAACGCCCTCCCAGTTTATTCCATGAAGGAACATTTTTATTCACCATGAGAAAATAATTTTTGCTAATTTCTTAATTTCAGCAATGCTTTATATTTTACTTGTTATACTGGTTCAAATAAGATTCAACTACATTAAATATATAAGCTTATATTTAATTGTTAAAACCATTTTAACGTTCATTTTATTCAATTATTTAGAATGCGGAATAGCTGCGTTCCTTTATAGGAGTAATATAAAAAAGTTTCAATAGCTACTATAATTAATTATAATAAACTACAATTGAACATTTTGGAAATATATCTTCATGATTATAAAATTCAAATTTATAAATCACAAGTGAATAATTGATATTAATTTGATAATAATAAAGATAATAGGAATTTCCTTTATTATAGCTGCCCATTGTAATTTTCCCATTAAACATACATACATGACAATAATTTTGAAAAATATTTTATATTTAGTTAACTATCGGAATAATGCGAATTTATGAGAGAGAGGAGGGAGGGGGGTCAACAATTTATGACGTTATATTCTAGTGGAATCTAAACTTTTGTGACGTCTTGTAATGAGGGGAGGGGGTCAAAAATCTTAGCTTCTTTGATCCGAGTGGAATGCAAAAGCAAACGCAGGATCCGAAAATAATATTTAAACTTGGAGTATTTTTTCAAATTCTTACTAAAAAACTTGCTTGACGTGCCAACCTGAACAGCAACGGCACCAATGTTTTCCTTTCGTCACTTCAACGACACAAATCCGAATTATTTATTGTAATTTAATATAAAGCT
This sequence comes from Hydra vulgaris, assembly GCF_038396675.1. NCBI lineage: Eukaryota > Metazoa > Cnidaria > Hydrozoa > Anthoathecata > Hydridae > Hydra > Hydra vulgaris. Next base: position 38,341,982 of record NC_088932.1, on the reverse strand, counting down.
GGTAATTGACGACATTTTAAACAAAATTTTTTTTTTTTAAACAAAATTTTTTTGGTAAATACTAATCACTTTGGTATATTTAGGTAACACTCTTCGAATATGTTTTTTCCTTTCTTGAATTATTTGCATAATTAGCTGTATATTATTTTTCTGAAAATTTCATTAAAATACAACAATCTAAATAATTTAGTATAAAAGTGAAACTTATAAACAATTACTTTAGTCCCCAAGTTTTTTTCTAAATTTAAATCGAATCACTATAGATATGGCATTTATTAGTTATATTTATATACCAGTATTAAAAAATTCAAATTTATTCAGAATAATGATTTAATTGAATTTTACAACATGATTATTATTACTTTCTTAACTTTATCCTTAAATATTTGCATAAAGTTATTGAAGTTTTCAAAAGTTTTTCATTTTTCAGAAAAAGAAATCTACCACAAAACTCACTATAACATTTTACTATATTATTTAGTAAATCTTTTTTGGTAAGTTTTGTGGTAGATAATCTGTTTTCAGTATATATACAAGTATATGTAATGGTATTTTAAAAACAATAGCTTAAAAATTAAGAATATTTTTTTTAAAGGTAAGTGGTAGATAAACAAATAAGATATTAAATAGCTAAAATCAGATGTTTTTTAAAAAATAGATATTTATTTTGTGAATTTTAATATCTACAAGTAAATCAATGGTTATAGGTATATTAAAAATGTAATATTAGTAATATTCTTGTTTACAAATATTAAAATATTTCATATTTTTTCTATACTTTAACTTTGTTAAACAAATTAAATCAACTATTTATATTTCTTCCTACCAAGTTATTAATACAACTTATGACAATCTACTAGTGCAAATTCATTAAATAGTGATTCCATGTTAAATGATCCAAAAAAGTTTTAAAATGCTATTGTGAAAAAAATTTAAAAATGCTATGTGTGTCTCAGTTTTTTATACTATTGAAAAAATTTAAATAAGAATTCCATGAAATTTATAGCCTCTAACTCCTAGAAGTTCCTAAAATATGAGTATTTTATTTTAACAGATATCTGTCATACCCCTCTTTTATCTACAGAATTGTGACACTTATGTAGAGGTTTCAAGTCAGATTTTTAATATGAAGAATATTTTTTGTCACTTGGTTTTTTTTTAATTATTAACAATTTGTTGGTGTTGAAATATTAATCACATTTTATTTACAACACCATAGCAATTATGATGCTAAATTTCTGCTATACTGGTGTAATTTTATGATAGGATGTTCAAATGACCTGTATAAAGAATTTATTAAAAAATTGCTAGATTTTTTTTTTTCTTAAATTGTTAGTTATATACTTAAATGAACATTATTAAAGCAAGTTTATTGTACATTTTGTAAAAAATTTTGATGCAGTGAAAGAAAATGTTTACAAGGATTTTTATTTCAAATGAGATAAAAAAGGAGGAATAAAAGTCTTGTAGATTTAAGTGAGCATTATTTTGTGAATAAAAATTTAATTTTATTATTGAACAAAATTTAGTCATAAACTCACTTAAGCAAAATTGAACTTGAAGTTAAATAATCATTGACATACTTATTTTTAAATTAGTCCAGTTTTCAGCACAATGAAAACTTTTTTTTGTTTTGTTTTGTTTTTATTATTGTTGTTGTTCAGTGGAAAGATAAATATTTAATGTGTTGCTTATTTCTTTCAGATAAAAAATATATAAAATTTAAAGACCTAAAAGTAGGCTTTTTTTATTCCGAATCCACATTTCTTTTTTTTTTGGATTGCCTGACCAAACTGATTACTTTTTTGAAGTTCTTCATAGTGGTATAGTAATATTATAAATCAAATAATTTACTACCTGCATCTATTTATCTATTTGCAAATAAGATAAATAGATGCAGGTAGAGGCAATAATACTTATATTATACTTTATCTCTCTTTTTCTGTGTATTTAGGAATGTCACTCAAACAAATGTTTTCTTATGATGACTTTTGAGATTGTACAAGAGGACTGATACCATAAAAAACACCTAGCAACATCATAATAAAAACTTAGTTTTCCACTAAAGATTTGTATAAGTATAATGAGTATCACTATAAATCTCTGCATCTACTTTCCTGTAGCAAACTTATTGTTAATAGTTGATATTTAAAAACATCTTTTAAATATTAAGTATTTCAAAGGTTAAAAAGAAACATGATTGGTTTTGATTGCAGTTCTAACTTCTAGTTTGCCTATTTCTAAATTATTTTTTGCCAACCTGATATCAGAGATGTAGATCTCAAGACTTAAGTCTTGGTCTCAAGGCGTTTCAAGACTCATTCAACTGTCTTGGTCTTGATCTTGAAGTTTGTTGTCAATGTTTTGAAACATGGAATACTGATCTTGGTCTCTAACTTTGAATAGGTTATATTTTCTTGATCCTTACAAAAAATATCAACACAATGAATGGATTAGTTATTAATAATATAATTAATCTAAAAAGATGTGTACTTTATTTTATTACCCTTACCAGTTTTTGTTATATTGTCAATAGTAAATAACCGGGGTTGATATTTGACCGGGGCTGGGTTTGATAAAATATAGCCAGGACCAGAGTCAGGTTTGTGACCAGGGCTGCATAAATATTTATACATCCTAAAGTATATTTTTTTATTCAAAATTCATGTTATATTTTGTATATATATGCATATATAAACATCATTAAGATCAACATGATCATCATAATCATCATTACCATCTTCATCATCATCAACATCATCATCATCATCATCATCATCATCATTGTCGTCATCTTCTCTTTCGGCAAATACTACACCATATAAATCTCAAGTCTATATAAATATGAAAGGATATTGTATGCCAACATCTAAATAAATAGCATACATATATGTTCATATCCATAATATGTATGCATAAAGCGCATCTCAGAAGCTTTTATTCCTTCTGGACTAAAAGTTTGGAAGCTTTTATTCCTACTCTTAAATTTTAAGTCAAACCTCATTCTACTCCATATTTTCCACCATCTTGAGTAGTTTTAATCATTTATTTCATCTTTTTTACAAGAACATCTCTCTTAAGAATAAATGTCCTTTTATTATTCTAAGAAGCCAATGTAAAAAGGTCCCGTCTGATGTTAAGCTCTGTTATTCTCAGTTTACTAAATCTTGTATCTTATATCAGATGTTAAGTTCTAGAGACTTTTGGTTAGTCTTCAACGATGTCATTAACTAAAGTAAGTCTAACATTTAATATTATTAATTATATAATATTTAATAAAATTTAATTTAAAAAAAAAGTGCTAAATAAGTGGTTCAAATTTTTCAAAACTCTAGAAAACACTTTGACCTCTCAAACTATCCTACGATTATGTCTTGACAATAAATCTTCATTTTTTGATTGCTTAGAACAAGCAGCTCATTTTTAATCTAATCTCTCTTCTGTAGCAACCTAAGGCTTGATGTGGCTTATGGATTTAAATTCTGCAGTTTTTGTTAAACAACAAAACTTGTTTATTTACTGCAATAAAGTATTGCAATAATGTTGGTATACCTATATCGACGAATAACAACTTTCTTACTCTCAGACAAAGTCTAAAAGCACATTGTAAATGTAATGCGGTCATGGTGTAGTGGTAGAGCACTTGCATCATAAGCAAGAGGTACCAAGTTCGATCCCCGCCATGTCCCTGGTAGTACCGTACTCAACGTGTTTCTTTGCACAGCGGCCTTGGTTGTCAAGGTTCGTATTTAGGAGTTGTATAGTTGAGAGAGGATTATAACCACTATTACATAGCCTCCTTGTCTGCAGTGGCATTTTTAGCCTTGGGGAGGTGAATTAACATATATATATATATATATATATATATATATATATATATATATATATATATATATATATATATATATATATATAAATTAGACATGCTTCATCTGCCAAGCTTGAGCCACTCTGCCATTATTGTAAGGTTGCATTTCTTTCTTTTTTCTACATCCCTTCATGCTATAAAAACTTTTATTAATCTAATGTTTTTCCTTGCACATTAAAAAAATCTTATAACTATTAGCCATCTTCATGTGTTTTTTTTATATACAACCTACAATTTTTCAAGTCTTCAGTTTACCATTTCCTAGTATTTTTACTTATTCTCTTTTTTAAAGTAACTCATAACTTAGTAGTGGTTGTTTGCAATCTTGTTAGAAGTAAATTAGAGTTTGAAAATGTATAAATATATGCCAGTATTTAATAAGTTGTAAATGTAAGCATAAAATTATAGTATATAAAGTATTAAAAGTTTTTTTCTAGCCCCGGCTTTCAACCCCTGCTAAATCTTATAGTTTAGCCAGGGCTGGGTTTAAAAAAAGTCTCATTTTTAGCCGGGTTTTACTAATTGTCAAAAGGGTTGGGGTTATTAACATTTGATCAAATACAAATACAAATAAGTTAATTACAGATTTCCAAATACAAATTCAAATACAAATATATGCATTTAACCTATTATTACTAAATACAAATATGTATTTAACTTGACCAGGTTTTTTTTATATTATGATAACTTGTGCCATTAAAAAATGTGCTCAAAAAACTAAACTATTTTAAAGAGAAAATTAAAAATAAACAAATCATAAACTGAAAAGAGAAATTAATTTAATGAATAATAAAATAAATAAAGAATAAACCAGAGATAATAAAAGCATAAAACTAATATATTTTTTAATTTGAAAGCGTTTCAAATAATAGTTTAAAGGTAATAATTTTTCCTATATCACTACGTTGATGTAGTGAATAGGTTGATCAGTATTGGACGAGGGTTTGAATTCTTCTAATGAACAGTTTTTTGATATTTTATTTGTTTTGTAGACATTAGATAATATCAAAGTTTCAAATTTTTAAATAATTAAGTTCCAAAGTAATGAAGCTTCGATTAAATAACTTTGAAGCTTTGGTTTTTTCTAAGTTCTATGAAGTGAAACTTTTAAATTAAAATAAAGACATTAGTTTCATGCTTTTATTTTTTCTAGTTTTTTTTTTTACCTTTTATTTCTTTTTGCAGTTTATATTTAGTTTATTTTTATCTTTAATTTTAGTTTTTACTTATATATATATATATATATATATATATATATATATATATATATATATATATATATATATATATATACATATATGTATATGTATATATATATACATCCATACATACATACATATATACATACATACATACATACATACATACATACATACATACATACATACATACATACATACATACATACATACATTCATGCATACATACATACACACATACATACACAGGCTTGGCCAGGAACGCATGCGATTTCACTTCATAATATGACCAAAAATAAAATAAAACTTGACCACGGCTGTTAATATGTTTTGAAAGTTTGTATACATTTTAAAAACGCTTTCTTAACTCTAAAGAAGCTTAAAAACTTATTGTAGAAGAAGCAAATAAATCATTGAAAAATAACAAAAAATAAAATGAAAATAACTTAACTAAAACTAAATTAAAAAAAATAAAAATAAAACTTAATTGAAATAAATAACAAACTATAACAATAAGATTATCTTAATCTTATTGTTTTAAAGTTATTTATTAATAGAATAAATAACTTTAAACTGTTTATTTTCACTAATGTTTTTATAGTTTATATTTTCTGCAAGATAACATTTCCAGCAAGTTCTAATGTTTGTTGTATGTCTTAAGAGCATCATATGGACTTGTGATGTATACAGGGCGTTGTTTAGGCGTTTGTGCCTGACGAGTTGAAGCAAATTGATTTATTGATAATTTTAAGTCAATGTTCTCAGCAAGTTCACATTCAATTAAAATTAATGTCAATCCAAAAAGACATTGTTTTGTCATCGTTGGTATCAGATAATTTTTAATCTTTAGTCTACTGAAACTTCTCTCATCATTTGCAGATGTAAAAGGAAAAGTCAATTTTGTAGAGTATAGACAAGTTAGAAAAACATGATATCATCTATTTCTCTAAAAAAAATGGATGTACATCTTTCATTTATAGTTAAGTTATCATTTCTGGAGATATTGATGCATACACATCTTCAGCCCTCGAAATTAGGGTCGGCATTCAGCAATGCTGACCTAACTGCCGACCTTCAAGTGTTTGAGGTCGGCAAAAATTTGTCAACCTCATTTCTATATTTTACGATTACCCCTTTGTGTCAAAATACTTTTGCCAACCTGATGCTGAAGTCTGACAGTTTGAGGTTGGCAATTAATTGCTGACCTCATTTTTCTTAACTACAAGGGTTGCATCTTTGAAAGTAAGGCTGGCGCAAGTAAGTTTTAATTGAGAAGGGTTTTTGCCAAAAACATTTCTAACGAAAGCAAGTCTAAATTGCTCAACAATGTTAAGATCAGTTAATTTATAATTTTTTTTTTTTTGCTTTTAAAAAAAAAAGTTGTTTGCTATTTGCAAAATCATTGTAGTTTTATGAATATCTGTCACTCTACAATAGTTTTGATACGCCAAACTATGTTAAAAATCTATTGACTGTGTACATTGTGATTAAAAGTAAAATTTTTTTCAAACAAAATGTCTCTGATTACCATGGTTTGTTTTTACCTAGTTTTCTATTTCTGTTTAAATAAACGCAGAATTTTGTAATGAGTAACATATATTTTAGGGGGCGCCACTTGACCAGGTTAGGGAGTGCAGGCGGGGGAGGTTCCACGGTTGCAAAAAAACCATGTTTTTGGAAAAAACCAAAAACCATGGGTTTTTTTAAAAATTTAAACTGCTTTTTTTTTTTTTTTTTTTTTTAAAAAAAGCTATGTTTAGTCAACTTTTTCAATTGAAAAAAAGCATTAGTCATTTTACTTAATATTAAATTATTAAGTAAATTAATTTTCTATCAATATAACTGGTGTAGTGATACTGGTAAATTTTAAATGGAAGAGGGTAAATTTTCCTTAAAAAAATTTTTTTTTAAAGAATAATAAAAATAAGTAAAAAAAAAAATTTCAAAATTTTCCGGAAAATTTTCTGGTAAATTTTACCTTCTCAACACTAAACTAGTGTAATTCATCAACCAATACATCATTATTTAGTGTACTGTATATAAAAACAAACTTTGCTGATTTTTCTACTCCAATCTTAATTCTTAACTTGGAATGAAAAAGCCTAAAAGCCTGAAAATTCTTTCCATTCCAACACTAGAATTTTGTGCATTTAACAAACCTTCACTATCCATGATAATGCAACATTATCAAAGTCCAAAGATTTTAGAGATTTCCACTGTTCTATTGGTGATACATTTTTTAAAACAAATTCATACAGATAGCTTTTATCAAATGGAGCAGATTTGGCTTTTAACTTGAATATTATTGGTAATAAGTTTTTTAGTTCTTTATCTGCAAAGGTCATTGCAGCTTCATTTTCCTTTTCATAAAGATTAGATCTAAAATATATAGGATCTAGCATGTTTGCAAGGAAATGAACATCACTGACAGTCTAAAGACATATAGTTTCCGTTATTGTTATTTTTTTTTCAGTTGATAAAAATGATAACATGTTTATCAGCTTTTTGAAAATTTCAACAGTACCACTTATTTTTGTTTGATCTCTTTGCAACTTATCTAGAGCAACTCCAATTAGTTTTAATATTTTTAACAAATATTCAGCATTTCGCTTTATCTATATTTCACTTACTTTTCTATTGATCATGGGATTCAAGTCTCTATTTTTTCAAACATTGTCAAAATGATGCTCCAGTTATTGATATATTTTTCAAGTGATCACATACATAATTCCTGCATGTTTCAGTAGGAAGTAGTAAATTTGTTCCTCCACCTTCTCTATAATTTGCTCCAGCTTGATAATTATTTCCTATATATTTTATCATCTGTGTAATACGCTTGCTCACATTTACAATGTTAAGATTATTCACTAAAAAATTTAGCATATGAGCATCACACCTATAAGTTATTATTATATCTCCTTCAGATAACAATACTTGCATTGATTTCATATTAGCTGCATTGCCTGTCATAAAGCTTTTTACTGTGCATCCAAATTTATATGTAAAAAATGTAATAATAAATTTTATTATTTAATATTAAAAAACAAAAAAATTGAAACAATATAAACATTTTACAATATGTACATACACAAAATAAAACTTCTAGATTTGTTTTTCTTAATTAGTAAATTAAACTTGTTTTTCGTTAATTTATTTTATTGTGGTAGTTTAAAAAAGTTAATGTCCATAAATAAAATAAAAAAATAAAGATAATTTTATGGCCTCACCTTGTTTTAAATAAAATAGCTTAGCTACTGTGCTAAACTATTTTTATTTAAAACAAGCCCTATAATAGCTAATATTTAAATCAAAATTAAAATTAAATAGCAAATATGCATACTAAATGCTTATATTTGGTTCCAATAGTTATTGTTTAGATGATATATTGTATTATATATAGAAAATAACTATTTGAATATATACATAATATATTATCTTATATTTAAGCAATAGCTATTTGAATATATACATTATATATTATATTATATATAGATATAGATATTTTATTATATTATACATAGATATTATATATAGACAATAGCTATTCGAATAGAAAATGTAAGCATTTAATAGGTGTAATTACTATGATTTTAATTTTGCAAATACTAGCCTATTTGTAAATATTGACCAAAAATTGTTTCTATTATGAACATTTAATAACTACTTAAAATTAAAATTACTTAAATATAGTTACTTAATGTTTAAAATAATTTTAATCATTTTTAATAAATATTTATAAACAAGAAAGTATTTGCAATTTGAACATTTATTAAAATCTTAAATAAAATAGTTTTTCTTTGCATAACTAAAAAAGCATGTTTGCGTCTACTGCAAAATCCATGTATTCAAAGAAATGCCTTTTAAAACAAGACACTATTTTAAAACAACCCATTATCTTCTAATAAAACTAAAGGTAAACACAAACAAAGTGATATTTAAAAATCATTGCGATGGCACTGGTTTTAACTGGGTGGGGAGAGGGAGGCTACCAAAAGAACTTACTTTCTCCCCTGCCCCTCCCACTTTGTCAAAAAAATATGGTATTCCCAAATAAAATTTAGTTATGGCACTGTTATATATATAATATATGTATATATATACACTTCTAGCCTATATCTATATACATATTAAATTCTATATAAATATATATATCTTTTGCCACATTTTAAAAACAAATAAACCAAATAAATAACGTACTGTATATTTGATATAAATAAGAAAATAATTTTAAGAAACATCTTTATGATTTTAACATCTTTATTATTTAAATAAGTGCATTTACATTTACATGAAAGTATTTACATAAAAGATATAATTCTATTTGTAAACTTAACCCTGGTCTGGTCAATTAAATTTGCGCAAAAATGTAAATTTAATTGACCAGAATGTTTTTAAAAACATTCTGAATGTTTTTAATAATATAAACAATGTTTTTATTTTTATTTTTTTAATAAAATGTTTTTATTTTTATTTTTGTTACTGTAAATCATGCATGGAGTGTTGCTATATCGACTATCTTATAGCCTGACTTGCAACAAAATGCTGCTACATCAACTGACAAATAGCCTGACTGAGTGTTGCTACATTGACTATCTTATAGCCTGACTTGCAAGGGAGTGCTGCTACATCGACTGAGGGTTTGGTTAGGGCAGGCAGTTTATCGAGTAATAAAAAAAAAATTCCGGTCTTGCATTTTAATTTTTACTTTTTGTCAGCAAAACTTTCTGACAACCAGTTAGGGGTTATATATATATTTATATTTATATATATATATATATATATATATATATATATATATATATATATATATATATATATATATATATATATATATATATATATATATATATATATATATATATATATATATATATATATAGACATGTTTTTATATCAGTGTTTTTATTTCACTTATGTTTTTTTACCATTTTTATATCAGTGTTTTTATTTATCAGAAGCAAGGGAAGAAATAAATTGAAGAAATAATGCTTTATGGACAAAAAAGTTAACATTGTAAGATGCAAAAACCAACAGTTTTGTATTCACTTCAACGTTCATTACAAACATTCTCCACATTTACGTCATCAACCAGCTGTCTGTCAAATGTTTGCTTTCAAAAAAATTTGACCAAAAATGGTATATGCTTTCTCTCTTTCTTTTTATATTTTTTATATATGTGTATATATTTTTGAAATCATTATTGATTGAATTTTAAATTGTAGCAAAATCTGTATGGGCAGGAAAACAAAATTATGTTTATCACTGCTGCGCCTCATTCAGTACATCTTCTAGAGCTTTAAAAAAGACTGATGGCATTGGTAATCCACCTATAAATGGTGGTGGCTCAAATAGTGGAAAAGGAACAAGTGGTAATGGAAAAGGAAATCAACTTTGTTGCCCAAAGTGTGGAGAACCATGTACCCAAGTTGAAACATTTGTTTGTATGTTCGCATTTGATTTTTTCCTCAATTTTATAAGTAGTTTAATTTTTTTTTGAGTTTATATATTATTTGTAAAATTATGTATATTTTTAATCAAAAAATCGACTCCCAATAGTTACTCTTGGTTATATAATCAGTGAAGCTTCTTGTATTATATTTTTAGAACATTAAGGTACAAGGAATGATGTTTTGAGTTTTTTTTTCAGCTGCTACTCGATTTGTTAAATGTGAAAAATGTCAAAATTTTTTTGTGGTTTTGTCTGAATTAGAATCAAAACGATCAATTCATAACGAAAAATACCAACAAGCACAACAGGAAACATCTAATCCTAACAACCAGAATAAAAGGGTGAAAGAGCCTCCACCTCCAAAAAAGGTATTTATGTTTTTTAAAATTATAATAAAAAAAATGAATAACAGGTAATGTAACACATAGCAGATAATGTAATGTGTCTAAATAAATCTTATTTTCCTTCATGATGCAAAATGGCATCTGTGGTTTTAATTTTTAAAAATTTAGAGATTGCTTTTGCCCCTCCAACTGTTGCCCTATCTGTCTTCTTACTATTATATGCAACCTTTTTGAGCTTTTAATTAACAAACTTAAAATATTCTAATATCAATCCGAGCCTGTTAACAATTGACTTTTTGTCAAGTTTTTTTTCACCAGTAGTAACAAGAAATGAATTTAAAAAATTGTTTTTAAATTCATTTACTTGTATAAGCTTTTTTAGTTGATTAAAGTAGTAATGTACTATCAGAACTGGAGGTCCATGGTTTGATGCTGGTTTATATATGCATTGATTAGGAATAAGGTGTGAAGTTTCTGGTTTAATGCTGTTCTGCAACGCTCTGTGATAAAAATATAAGGATTTCTTAGAGCACCTAAAAGTAACTAAAAAATAATAAATAAAAATATATAAAAATTTATACTCTTTTTCTTGATCTTACATTTTGTTTTTGTTTTCATCTACCTTATTAAATCTACAGGACCCTAAATGATAACATTTGACTATATTTATATAATTACTAAAAATAATGATCCTGTATAAATATTTTAAAATAATAATGTTAATCATTATAACAAACAGATTTTATTGTACATTAGATAAAAAGGGAGAGGTAAGAGCTAATGCTCATGAGATTTCAAAAATTTTCAATAAAGTTGGGCATGCTGGTTTTCTCCATATTTCTTCATTCAGTAAAATAGGAAAAAAACAAAACAATTAAATTATTGAATCATTAATTTCCAACCAAATATTATAATTGATTTTAATAGACGACAAGGTTCTATCATTGGTCTTGTATTGTTTCTTGTCTAGTTTATCATTCATATAAATATATGAATTCTATAAGCATCAGTTTTTAGTTTCTCTTAATATTGAATATGATGTAAAAAACATCTAATATACTATTATGAATTTATAAATCCATATGTTATACAAAAGTACTAGTATTTTGTTAATACAAAAGTGAAAGCATTTAAAAGCATGCAACATTATTAAGAAATAGTATGCAATATTGTGCGGTTTTAGTAAAAAGTAGTGTGCAAAGGCATACAATTATCTTAAGTTCCGGGAACCCTGTACATTATATTCTAGCTTTAGACTTTAAAGAAGTTAACATTTTATATTGTTGATTTAAACTTTTAGATTTATGAATACTTATCTAAATATGTAGTGGGACAAGAAGTAGCTAAAAAAGTACTTTCAGTTGCTGTGTACAATCATTATAAAAGATTATCTGTAAACTTATCTGGCCAGTTTGAATCTAATTCTTCAGACAGTGTTAGTTTTCAAGACGAAAGAGCAAGATCTCAAGCTAAAGGAGGTAGTTTCTATTTTTGCTGGTGTCTGGTTTTTAAATCTAGTTAAAGCATATAAAAAGACTTAATGATTATGAACTATTTGAGATGTAAACTGGGGTGTTTCAATTTTAACTTTTTTTGTCATGGTTAGTCTATTTTTGAAATGTTGTCATGGCTAGTTTATTTTAAAAAGTTTAGAATTTATTGTAAAAGGCAAAATAAGTTTTTAACACTTTTATGCATATAACTACTTCAAAAAAAAACAACATAAGAACATGAAATTATATATTTTTATTAAACTAGTTTTATATTAAATCATATATTTTTTATCAGAATTAAATTATATTATAATGATCTTTGCTTCAAGCCTAAAATATTAGCTTTTTATTAATTTTATTTCTTATTTTTTCTTTTTTTTTGAATTAGTTATATACATAAAAGTGTTGAAAATTTATTTTCCTTTTTACAATAAATTCTAAACTTTTTAATATAAACTAACCATGACAACATTTCAAAAATAGACTAGCCATGAAAAAAAAAGTTAAAATTGAAACACCCTAGTTTACATCTCAAATAGGTCATAACAATATACTTAGCAACCTTATTTTTTATTAGAATCATTGAACAGCCAGCTGTCTGTCAACTGTTTGCTTTCAAAAAAAGTTTGACGAAAAATAGAATATGCCATCTCTCTTTCTTTTTATCTTTTTTATATATATGTATATATTTTTGCAATCATTATTGATTGAATTTTAAATTGTAGCAAAATCTGTATGGGCAGGGAAACAAAATTTGGCCTGACCAAAGACATGACAAGCACTTTCAGATGTCATTTTTACACATCTTTCAACAGATTGTGTATAAAAGGGCCACTATTACTTTACTTTACCAGCCTTGTTTCAAAGCAATAAGCTGCCTGCAATTTACAAACGTGTTCGGTACGCCTAGAGCGATTTCCATTAAGCAACTTTTTCTCATTTTTAACTTTTGAATTATTATACAAGCGGTAAGATATAAGAGGAAATTAACTTTATGAAAAACCATTGACCATTATGTAAAAAAGTTTGTTACAAAAGTTTGAATGACGATTATGTTAGATATAAGTGCTATTTAATAATAATAATAACTTTTTATTGCTGAAATTTTACAAAGTAAAAATTAAAATAGTTTAAATGTTTATAACGTTAAACAAGAGTGTGTAATAAGCACACTCTATATCATCTGGTGACTTAATATTCTTTTTCGATATATTCGTGTAATCGCTTTTTGAATGTTTTTACTGATGTAGATAGCACGATAGGCGGAAGAAGGGGATTCTATACAGTGACTATTCTATTAAGAATGAAATTCTCTCTTAATGGACAACATTCTTTCATTAATTTATTTTTGAATCAAATGGGATTTCTTCTGTATGTTGGCTGTATTTTCCATCAGTAGATGTCATAACGCCTAGATCTTTTTCTGAATCTAAGCCTTCAATTTGAATTCTTATGTTAAGATCGTAGTCAAAGATAGCCATTTAGCTATTTTATGTATATCATTTTGTAATTCATTTCTTAGTATTTCAATTTCGTCTAGCTCAGCAAGAGTTTTACTACCGTCAGCGTATATTTTTATTACATGAAAAAGTTGACAAGGAAGGTCATTTATAAATGACCTTATTGTGAATAAAAGCAGTCCAAGTACTGATCCTTGTATTGCACCTCTTCTGACTGGATTCCAGTGAGACTAGTTTTTGCCAAGTACAACTCGTTGCCAACAATTACGATTGATTTGTGAATATTTAACTTTTCTAGTTTCTGTAATATTGTGGTTTCACAAAAAAGAAGATTTGCATTATTGTTTGCTTGACTTTAGGAATGGTTTTCAAATTCAGGAAGCTCATTGTTTATATTATTTGTGATTTATATTAAACTGATTGAAAGTGTTCGTTGAATATATCAGCTAGTGTCTTGTATTGTATTGACACTCGAGTTTAATTTTAGTTTTTCAAATTTTTAGGTTTGTTTTTTATCTTATTAATTAATGGCAATTGCAATTTCTTATTCTTTATATGGTTAGATAATTTTTTGCATATTTTTTGATATTCCGTTGTTTTTTTTCAATTATGCTGTTTATTGTTGCGTTCTACATCTTAGATACTATATGAAATTTGTACCATGCACAATGTTTGTCCTGAAAAAGTTTTTTTGTATATAAGTCAAACCATTTTGGTGCATTTATTTTTTGCTTGTTTAGTGTTTTAATAGGAATGCATAATCCACATGCTTCTTTGTATATCGATAAAATTGATTTGTAACATAGTTGAATACAATCGCAGGGTTTGAGTAGTTGTGACCAATTCATGCTATTTGTATATAGTCTTAGATTCTCGTAATCATCTTTAGTGTAATTGTGACGGTGGTTAGAGAAACAATGATAAAATCGATAATTTTGAGTCTTATATTCCCATATTATACAACAGTGACCATGTGTATTGTTGCCAAGCGTTGGTCCCAGAGATATCTCTAATATTCGTTCTTGCAATTTGGTAAATTATAGATAAATTTTAGACGGATCATCTGTGCTTTTATAACACTTCTGGAAATTTGCGTTTGAATTATATTTGAATATTTACTAATGAAAAAAACTCAAATAAAGTTAAAAACTATGGAATCTCTATTAAGCTAAGTTTTTTTTACAAAACGGAAGGTTAATTAAAAAAAAAACCATAAAAAAAATATATATAATAAAAACTTTTATTTATCATCTTGCGAGCACAAAAATATTTATGCAACTTTTGATTGCAAAAAAAAAAAATTATTTTAATTTCTATATATTATTTTATAATAATATATAATTAATTTATTTTTTTTACTGTAATGATCGATTTTTTTGCTTGAAAAGCGCTAATACTTTAAGCTTGAAGCAAAGATCATTATTATATATTTATGATAAAGAAATTTATGATTTAATTTAAAGCCAATTTAATAAAAATATAATTTTATTCCGATAAAAAAATATATGATTTAATTTTGATTTAAAATATATATATATATATATATATATATATATATATATACACACATATGTTAATTTTGATTAAAAAAATATATATTTAAGTTTATTAAAATTAAAGTTGAGGCTTGGGTTTAACTTAACTGTCAAACTTATTTGAAAATATTACTAAATATTGTTCAATATTTAAATTTTATTTATTTTTAAAAAAATTAACTCATTTTTATGCTTTTTTTAAAAAAATTACATCATTTTATTTTAACTGTTTTTTCGGTTTTAAATATAAAAACATTTTTTTAAACTCAAAATTAAATTTTAGTTAAACATGTTCCGAGGCATTTTTAATGTTCAAAAAATTTGCACAAAACGTAAGTTAAACTTTTTTATAATGCAAGTAGAGTGCAGCAATTATTTTTTAATAAATGATACATACAACGATATAATTTTAACAAATGGTGTTTAGAAAAATAATCTTTGCTTCACAACAAAATTGCTAATAAAATAATAAACTTTTAACAAATAAAGTAGATAAATTAACGTAATTTTATTTGTTATTTTTAAAAATGATTATTTAAGAAAAAAGCATTTAAAAAAATTTAACATATTTTAATTCATTTATACAAATGTTGAGAAAAACAATTTGTTTATATTAAAAAAATTTTAAAATGTAATATTAAATTTAATTATTTAATATTAAACAAAAATGAAAGAAAATAAACATTTCCTAATAATAATAATAAAATACGAGTTAAATAATGTTTAACTCGTTTTTCGGTAATTAATATTATTGTAGTCGTTTAAAAAAGTTTATGTCTTGATGAAATAAAAAAATAAAGACAATTTTATGACGTCAAATTCACATTAAGGCTAATGCGTTAAGCATTTTTTATTTTAAAACAAGTTTTATTAGAGTGTTATTAGAGTAAATTATTTAACTGCATCAGTTTTTTTTTATTTCAATTCACCTCCTCAAGGTTATGAAGGCGAGGATGTTACTTTAGTTGTGGTTACAACCCTCTCTCAACTCTATGACTCTAAAACACGAACATTGGCGAACAAGTCTAGCGCAGTACTACCAGGGGCGTTATAAAGTGAGCGCTTTACCACTACACCACTACCACAAAAATAAGATGACAGCTATTACATTTATAGCATTGTTAACCACTTTTTGGTGTCTCTACTGACGATTGAATTTTTCTCCTAAAATATCATTTAGGATGAAATCATTCATCTTAAAATGATATTAGCTTTAGATGCAATTTCAGAACCGTGTGATTCCTCTTACAATTTGACATGATGGTAATGCAGAAGATGCAGCATCAAACATAAGTTTTTAGGAGGTTGTTGTTACTCATGCATCACTTTGCATTTTTTGTAGTTCAGTTTCATATATCATTTATTTTTCATTTCGGACCATTTTCTAGCAATTTAAATAGCATTTAAATCTAGATGTAGCTTGTCTGAATTTGATGCCACTTTAATATGAGCTGTGGTTTTGCAGTCATCAGCATACAATTGAAGTAATTGATAACTGATGGCAAATTGTTTAAAAAAATAATTAAAACACTACCCTGTGACAGACCACTAGTTATGTCTGCCCAGTTGGACTCTTGCAAAACTTAACTCTATGCTTTCGATTAGTTAGAAAGTCACTTATCCAGCAAAGCAGTTTTCCAGTAATTCTCAATGCGTCTAGTTTATGCAAACGATGTTGATGTGGCAAATGTCAAAAGCCTTATCTAAGTCAAAAAAGGTTATATCGGCGCATTGCTTATATGGCAAAGATAAAGAAATAATATCCATGAACTCCAAAAGGTTGTTGATGCAAGATTTATTCCTAACAAAATCATGTTGTTGTTCTGCAAAAAGGCATCCTGGCTCATTATTGTAAGTATAGTTTAAAGTTGTGTTCTGGATAATTTGTTCCAAAATTTTGCACAAAGCAAATATGAGTGAAACTAGGCAATAGTTGACTGGATTTAATCAACTTCCAGTTTTGTGCAAAGGCGTGATGTTAGCAATTTTCAAGACATTAGGGACAGAACCTTCCTGAAGTGAGCTATAAAATAGTTTTTTTAGAGGGACTGCTATTGTACTAGTGCATTCTTTAAGAACCCATGGATGCGTAGCATCTACATCTGAAATTTTGTATTGGTTCAGTTTGCTGTGAGTTGCAAATACTTATTCTAAATAAATTTGAGCATCTGAAACTATACTTGTAGTTTGGTTCCTAAATTGCGGTATTCTGTATATTTCGGTATTAGAGAAACAAGATATTCCTTAACAAAAATAGTTTTATAATTTAAGTTTAAAATGTTACTTATCTTGTGACCTAAGGTGATAGTATCATCATTAAAATCATGTATACCACTGCGCAGTGGGCCAGAATTTTTTTTCCGTGGCCAAAAGTCCCTAAAAAGTCAAATCTTCTAAACTTTTTAATTATTTCATTATTGAAACATAGATGCTTTACTCTACTCAAAAATGTATCTGTTTGATTACTAGAGATGAAGGCAAGCTTGCTAGAACCATTCATAATGGCTTTAAAATTGTCAAAATTTTGCAAATTTTTTTTTTCAAAAATACTTATCCTCAAAATCTACATAACTTTTTTCAATTAAAAAAGCTTTGGACTATTTTTATTTTAGATAAACTTATTAATTTAGTGCTTATAAAAAGTATATGTTTTAGTTATATATTTGTATTTAATTTATTCATAATATGTCTTAGAACTGTTGGTATTTTAAAGGTGTTTTTCTAAATTTCCTCATCTTCCTTTTTTTAAATGCCACTTGAAGGTTGTTTGATTTTCTGATTTTTGCATTTACTAAACGGCAGTTATTGTTCAAAAAAAAAAAAGCTGCGACCATGTATTCTTTAAAAATTAAATATTTAAATATTCGATTCCGACCAAATGTCATTCTCTTGAACTTGGAATTAATGATATTTAGAAAGTATATAGGTTGTTTAATACTATTAATTAAAATCAGCTGCGACTAGAGATAATTTAGACTTAAAATCAATTTTGAAATTTCAAGATTTTAGACTAATTTATTTCTTACTTTACAATGCATTGTGCCGTGAAAATACTTATTTATATATATGTCTTATATATATATTTGGCCTCAGTACACAAACTACTCATTCATAGCAGTCTGACGATATCTAGATTTATGCTACCAATTGGAATGTACTCTGAAGAAGCAATTGAAGCTCGGAATAAAGATAATAAAAGTATTTACTAACAACACACTTGTAAATTTGATCAAAAAGCTACAATGACGGACCAATTCAATTATTTAATCCTTTCGAGTTACCCAATTCTTTTATCTCTTAACTATGCATGATCAAAATGTAAACATAAAAAAATGAATCTAGAAGGAGATGCAGTTGATCTTCTTTTTCAAGAAACTGAAAAGGAAAATACAATGATGATATATATGTGGATGAAGAATATAATGAGTTGGATGATGATGATGATTTTGATAGAAAAGAGGAACTAAAACTAAACATAAGTGAAATAAAAAATTTAAATGAGCACAATGACATTATCAAACCATCTGAAAATGAAAACACTGGTTTGTCATTTTATTACTATGCTGACTTTGAATTTACTGACTAAAATTTTGTTTATATTATTTTTACCTTTTGATTTAAATGAAATTATTATGTGCACTATTTTGTAAAATAGGAATAAACTTTTAACCTTGAGCTATAAAAAATAAATTCTCAGTTTTAAATATTTATTTAATATTAAAGATATAAAATATAGTTAGTGTAGTTCACTGAAAGTCTATATGCAGGATGTCAGTGACTAATAGTTTAATTATTTTTTAACATTTACAGAGTGTCTAACTTCAATTTTCTTATAGTGTCTACGTTAATTTTATATGCTTAAGGCATAAAAAATTAACGTTTTAACATTACAATTTTTTAATCAAATCGCTGCAATTATCAACTAATTAGTCTTCAATATCATATAAACTTCAAATTTCCAAACAAATAAATTTTTTCATGTCACAATGCATTGTAAGGTAAGAATTAAATTTGTCTAAAACCTTGAAATTTCAAAATCGATTTTAAGTCTAAATTATCGCTAGTCGCAGCTGATTTTATGTAATAGTATTAAACAACCTTTATACTTCCTAAATATCATTAATTCCAAGTTCAAGAGAGTGGCATTTGGTTGGAATTGAATATTTAAGTATTTAATTTTTATGTATTTATACTGAAATGATTTTCTTTTTATTTCCTTTTTTGAAAACATTAAAATAATAAAAAAAAGTTTAATTTAAACAATAACGGTTCGATGCGTTAAATGAAATTAAAAAAACAAAAAAAAATTAAATTACTTAAACAAATATGTTAACTTTAAATCAGTGTTTTTACAAAAGCAAAAAAAGTCGTCAATTTTGAACTAAAAAATATATTATAAAGAATACATGGTCGCAGCTGTGTTTTTTTGTGAACAATAACTGCCGTTTAGTAAATGCGAAAATCAGAAATTCAAACATCCTTCGAGTGGCATTTAAAAAAAAGGAGGTGAGGAAATTTAGAAAAACACCTTTAAAGTACCAACAGTTCTAAGACAAATTATGAATAAATTAAATACAAATATATAACTAAAACATATACTTTTTATAAGCACTAAGTTAATAAATTTATTTAAAATAAAAATAGTCCAAAGCTTTATTAATTGAAAAAGTTATGTAGATTTTGAGGATAAGTATTTTTGAAAGAAAAATTTGCAAAATTTTGACAATTTTAAAGCCATTATGAATGGTTCTAGCAAGCTTGCCTTCATCTCTAGTAATCAAACGGATACATTTTGGAATAGAGTATAGCATCTATGTTTCAATAATAAAATAATTAAAAAGTTTAGAAGATTTGACTTTTCAGGGACTTTTGGCCGCGGAAAAAAAATTCTAGCCCACTGTGGACTGATTTGTTTTTTCGACTACATATATGTATAGCTACATTTATGTATGACTGCATATATATGGCTACATTGCCATTACTAAGTTTAACAATCAATAAAAACAAGTCTTTTACTTTACTAATTTAATTCTTTGCTCTAAATAACTAGGCTTACACATAGAGCTTTGGCATATATATATATTTTGGTAAAGTATTTAATTCAATAACACAGCATTATAAATTGTAGATTTTTCACCTTGTAAAATACACAGTTGATAATAAATAATTTGAATAAATAATTTCTGCCTTAATCCAAAAAAAAAAAAAGTTTGCAAAAATTAGAGAAAAAATTTAAAAAACAAATTTTGCTTAAGTGTTGTCTGTTGAACTAAATTTTGTAATGAACAATTTTGCATAAAAATTTAAATTTTGGGTTATTAGATGGTTTGGTTAATAACATTAATCTTCCTCGAAGATTACAGTAAACTTCAGTTTCAAGAATAAAAACTCTTTAAAAAAGTCCAAAAAAGTAGAGTATAGTACAAATTAATTGCATCAAATATTTGTTGTTTGTTATTTGTTGTTTTATTCTACATTTTTTCTAATTTAACTGTGATTAGAAAGATTAGTAAGTTTAAAGTAAATAAACAAAGTCGGACACTACACCAAGAAACAAAAATCAAATAATAACTTTACTTCAGTATTCTGATAAATCTCAACAAGAAATAGCCATATTATGTTCAGTAAACCATTCTACAGTTAGCCAGGTCAAGAAGCATTACATAGCAACAGGCAGCTTATTGCCATTAAAACAAGGAAAATGTGGTCAAAAATGTATGACCTCATTAAGAGATGACTGATATCTAATGCTGGAGAATATCAAAAATCCAATGAAGACAAGTGACCAACTAATGAATTTAGCTTTGCATGACATCCATGTCTGCTTGAGTATTTTGTGGAGGAGATTGATAGCTGTTTGCCAGAAATTCTTATAAAATATCATTACTTACAGATGTCATGAAGAAGAAGCGTTTTAATCAATATTGTCAAGTATCCAGATCATTGAAAAATATGCCAAGTATCCAGAAAGGAAGATTTTTAGGGTTGTTTCTCTGCTGTTGGACCAGGAGCACTCTACTCAGTTACTGGCATTATGAACTCTGACATTTACATTAAGGTTCTGCAAACACATTTAATTCCAGAGATGTTAAAAGTGTTCCCAAACAGAATAAGAGTATTGCAGCAGAATAGAGCCACATGTCATACATCCAAAAAATTCAAGAAACTCATTGTAGAAAATAATATTAAAACACTTTAATGGCCTGACAATATCCCAGATCTCAATTCAATTGAGAATCTCTGGCCAATTGTAAAAAAAGACTGAGAAAACATGACATGGTTTGAAGACCCTGAAATCCAAAACATTTGTAAAAATTTGTAAAAATTTAGTAGATACTATTCCAAATCATGTGCAGAAACTCATAGCAGCACTAAGAGGATACTCAAAATATTATGGCATAAGTTTTTATGATATTGGAGAAAGAAACTTACAGATGGATTCCTGGATTTTTATTGTTTTTTATTTTGATTGCAATTAATTTGCACAATAATGTAACTTTTGGAGTAAAAAGAATAGCTTAAAGGTAAAAGGATCTCAGGCCTCGGAATGGTTAGATTTTAATTTAAGCAACATAAAGCCCAAATTTTTCTATTAAATACTGAAAGTCATGGATAATCTGAACAAAAGATGTAATGTTTAGTTATAAAAAAATAAATAATTAAATAGTGTTTTTCTTTAATGTATGTAGATTTTAAAACGTTATGGCAACACAAGCACAAACATGCAGGACTCATGTACATTCTTTCTTACATTTATAGAATGTCTTAATTGTTATTGTTGCTTGGATTTCCTTTCTTTATTAGTTTGGTCCTTTTTGGATTTGTCTTCCTTGATTGATAAAATCGTTTCTAATATTTTTTCCCCCTCCATTGAGTCGTGAACCTGCGTAAATCTAACATTTTCTTTGTTTCTTTGGTTACAGGCAACAAATTAGGTATTTCTCCAAGTGATATTGGTTTATCAGATATTGTTTGATAAGCTTCCATGGTATTTTCGTATTAATTTTTCCAATAGCTTGCTGAGTCATAATGAACATTATTTGGAGATGAAATTGTTAGTGCTGTTGATGATTATTTTCAGTATTTTTATTAATACACAGCTCGGCTTGTAAGAACTTTTTATCCTGCATCTATTGAACACCGAGTCCTCCATGTGAAATCCCAACTTTTTTACCTGCATTAATCATTGTTTGTTTTGATGCCCACTCTGGCCACAACTCTGCAAGTTTTTTTCATGAAACCTTCGCTGTTGATCATCATTAATGAAGAATAAAGTGCAAACTTTGCACTTCTGTACTCAGAGTGCAATTTCTGATTTTATCAACAAGCTGGGTAATGCCAGTTGTGTCGGTAGAGTGGTAAAAAGACAAATATTTTTGTTTCTTAAAAATGTCAATACACTAAATGTCAAATCTTGAATGACCATCAGATCATCACCATCACCACCACCATCACCACCACAGTCAAATTGACACCATCACCATCACAGTCAAGTTTTGAAGAATAACCATCAAATGGTACAAAAATGTGTCGTGTTAAATATTTTTTTTCTAAATAATGGTCAAACATTTGACATGCACTTAAAAGTGTATTGTGGTTGGCTGCCACTGTCATTTTTAGAGATTAGAAGGTTTGGAATTCGATTAACGTCTTCTTTTGGAGCCATGAGAGCACTAATCCCCTTTCCCTTAAATATGATGTGACACATTGATATATCTCCTCCAAAGAAAACAAAAGGATGTATAGTTAGGCATTCCCTATTTTCACTTATCATCTTTTAAAAACTTTCCCCTCTCCTAGTATAAACTAAACTATTTGGAATACTATAAACTTCATAGTTTACAAACTAGGAGGTTTCATCATGATTGTAAAGTCTAGTGGTATCAATATCTCCCTGCCATACACACGTTTCTACTTGATTTGCATCAATTAAAATATTACTTTTTATAAGTTCTTTAGCTAACTCATTAAGATGGTTACACGCTATTTCATTTGTTCAGTTAAGAGCAGAATTTATAGATACAGTTCCCTGTCTCTTTTTTGTGATGTAATTCACAACTCCAAAGGAATATCAAAACACACTTTTGTACTCACACTTTACTTTAGTAAACACTTTTTAATTTTCAAAACAAACAAGGAAAACTTTTTAAAGTGCTTTAAAGGAGGTTTGATAGTAGA
Organism: Hydra vulgaris; assembly: GCF_038396675.1. Lineage (NCBI taxonomy): Eukaryota > Metazoa > Cnidaria > Hydrozoa > Anthoathecata > Hydridae > Hydra > Hydra vulgaris. Next base: position 38,318,456 of record NC_088932.1, on the reverse strand, counting down.
ACTTTACAGAAGTATACTGTAGGCAAAATATTCATTTAATAATGTCAAGAAGAAACAGAATAAAAATAACTTTAAATCTTTATTTAACTAAGTTTTATTCACCTAGCATTCTGAGGCTCCTTACCTTATCATTTTGTAGTGGAATATAAAAACTAGAAAAGGGTAAGTAAATCAAACATTTAAAAATATACTCAGCAGGAAAAATAATTTTATGCAGAAAATTATGATTTTCCAACCAAAATTGGAAGCAGTACAACCTGTTATTTAACCTGACATTATGAGGTCTCTATTGAAAAAAGTTTACCCTAAGTATGTAAAGACGTGTAAAAATGATATCATAAATTTTTGTAACCTTTTGGCATTTTAACAGTATTTTGTCTCTTTAAACTAACTAAACTCTTAAAACTCTTAAAAATTAAACTCTTGTCAACTCTTAAAAGTGAAAACTAAGTAGCTGCCACAATATTTAGTTTTAACAAGGATTTTAAAAAACACCTTTCTGAAGTTCTTTCACCTGTAAATGAAAGAACAGTACCACCATTAAAACATGAAATGATTAAAAAACAAACAAACAATTGATTTGGATAACTAATCAATTGTTCTCATTTCAAAAAAAAAATTAAAATGTTAAAATTGACACACTCTAATGTACACTGCAAGTTGGTCAGATTATATTAAAAGTAATACATTTATAAGTTATTTATAAAATAAATTCTTTTAAATTTTTTTCAATTTTAAGTTTTAATTTAAGGTTTCGATATTGAGGCATTATTCATTGTGTAAATACACAACAAATAAATACCATAAGATCGAAATTTATTTAATAAAGACCCAAAATTATTTGTTTAAATGAAAAAATGCAAATTATAAGTTTAGTTAACTTAAGTTTTAAATTAGTTTGTTGAAATGTTTTCTATAAGTAAAAATACAAGGTAAAGTGAACTATAAATACTGGAAACAAGAATGTGTGCTGGTCTAAATATAGTAAACTGGCATGTGTGCTGGTCTAAATCTAAAATAATAATGTATAGTTAGGATAGTATTTATCTTACAATAGACTTTCTTCAGATTGCTTCTGGTAAGAATGAATCTTCTCCATTAGGAGCTGTTTATACTTCTGATAGTTTAAAGGAGCCGTTGCAACCCCCTCCATCAACAACTTCAATTCTGGATAAATTTAACGAAGATTCAATAAAAATTGATAAAAGTAACATCTTGTTGTTGGGACCAACAGGATCAGGTATGTTATATTTATAATTGAAATTTTTTAAGTTGTTAAAGTATATTATTAGTTGGCATGAAATGACAAAAGAATCTTAAAAAACATTAAATCAGCTTTTTAAAATTTTAGAACCAATGTTACATAATACTTGGTTATTTTTTAGACATCTTTCCAATAAAAGTATTTTCAAGCTGTTTCAAAAGTTTTAAAATGTTTTTTAATATTGATCTTTTAAAATTTTTATACAAAAACAAAACAAAAAACAAACAAAAAACTATATTATACATTTTAACATACAAAATTTGTTGAAACAGTGTCTGTGGTACCAATGAAAAGCAATAGTGCAAAGCACCAATATATTTTGAATAAAATATCAAGTCTGTAGATTGCGGCGTATATATTTTGTGACTTTTAGGCCTACAACAAAACAAAGAAGCCAAGCTTTGACTAAAAGTTAGTTTTTCTTAGTATGTATTAACTTTTTGGGCTGAATTGTTTTAATCAAAAAATTCAACCCAAACATTTTTTTTTTATCAATCTCTCTAATATGAACACAACATGTCTCGGAGGTTTGGGATCCCTTTTAAAAAGTTTGAATGACAATTATGTTTGATAAGCGATAATTTTTTATCTTTATAAAGCATACGTTTAACTTTTTTGTCAAAAGACAAGTGAAAACAATATAAATTTTTTAATAAATGGTACTTGGAAACTTAAATCTTTGTCACAAAAAAAAGCACTGGTAAAGTAGTTAACTTGATTTTTTTTTTTTAAATCAAGTTAATTACATTACTATTTTTAAAAGTAAAAAATCATTATTATTTGCACAGCTGCAATTTTAAGTAATAATGAAAAAATGATAGTAATAATAATAATAATAGTATATTTCAATTCATTTATACAAATATTGAGGAAAGAAAGAATTTATTTTATGTTAAATGGTAATTAAAAATGTAATGTAATATTTAATTGTTTAATATTTTAAAAAAAAGTTAAACAAAATAGACATTTCATAATATGTACATTTACAAAATAACACTTCTGAATTTGTTTTTCTTAATTAATAAATTTAAATTGTTTTTTAGTAATTTAGTGGTATTTATTTTATTGCAAAAGTTTAAAAAAGTTAATGTCCGTAAATAAATAATAATTTGTATTGCGTCAAAATTATGACAAGCTAATGTGCCAAGCCAATTTTATTTAAAACAAGACCTGCAATTTATATTAAAATTTTTTTCAACACAGCAAATTACTTTCTCGCATTTTTAAAATGTGTTCTAATAAAAGCAAATGATTGTTTTCCTACAGTTTTACAAGACCTGCTTCACTTTGTCGTTGTCCATATCTCATGCAAATGTTAAGCAATTGTTTTCCATTTTAAAGTAAAAAGCTTTTAACTTAAAACATAATACTTGCTCATTTATTTGCTATAAGAGTCTTCGTTATGTGAAATGTATGGTTTTTTTTTTTTTTTCTCAAGAAATCTCTACAACTTAACTGAAGAATTCTTATTTACTTTTATTATTTAGTTACTATGGGCTAAATTAATTTTTGTATTAAATTTATACAAGAAAATACACAATTGCTTTTTCAGGATTTTTTCATCCATAAAATTCCAGATAACAAAAGATTTCTTACATAGAACTTAATTCTAAAATGAATAGTAACACGCAGACACCTAATCAATGTTCACTTAGATAATAAAGAAAAATCTAATAAATTGAAAGATGCAAAAATGCAAATACTCGCCCCAATTTATATAATAATCAAAAACTAATTTAAACTTTTTTCATAAAATATTTCATGTCGTTTTATAAAGGTTTAGCAAGATGACCACCATTGCAACTTTGATGAACAACAAATAATGAATTTTGAGTATAATGTTTCAGTGTGCTGTTGTAAAGAACTTTAATGTTTTGACTCAAATTCTTTAATATGGTAGAAAATAGCATAGACCTGTGGTGTGACCAATACTGGCAAAAATATGAAAGATCTTTTGAATTTCAGTCTAAAAGCTTTCCTTTAGTCTTGTTTCAAAACATGATGAAACCACTTCTTTGCTATGTCTCAATAAACTCAAAGACTTCATAGGTACAAGCTTTTTTAGCAATCATTGCTTTTGAAGTGTCCACCATGTTATGGCTGGAGTTGAATGTGTAAGTCAACTTGCCAAACTTTGGTGCCAGATCACAAGTCTAAAAGGTTTTTAAAAATTGTTAACAATTCCAAGATAAAAATGGAGTTCCATTTATGGAATAACATCCGAAATGAGCACTGAGTTGTCCATATTTGATCAAAGGTTAATAGATTACTTTTGCAAAATCTTTTGCAAAGTTTAAATCTAGGCTATTAGCATATTGCTTATCTATTAGCAGTGCAAATTTTTCTGTTAATGTGCTTTAAAGAGTTCGACATTCTAATAGATTATCAGAATTAACAACACATCTGCAGCAAAGGTAGTTCTTGAATGGGACTAAATTCCACAAATGATATTGGTTAATTTGGATGAATGAGTTGCGCAAATAATATTTTTAAATCACATGAAGTGTAAAATGCCACACCTGAAATATAAAATACCATTCACTTGAATAGTATTCATCACTCAAATATTCTTTTATGTTTCAGGTATATTTTTAACAATGGCAGCAATGAGTCAATTTTTAACACCTGTTTCTAGAGCTTATAAACCTGTCTGCATCTGGCATTTACTACTAACTACTTATTTTGTCACTTTTGTTACCTTGATAACTGACAAGTTTATTTTTGAAAATGATCATCTGCCATCAATTCCAAATTCGAAAAAATGGTTTAAACTGTAGTCTCTGTTCAACAGCACCTTATTAGTTAAATCTTCCAAATTTCTGCTGTGAATTTTTTCATTCCTGTGTTGGATTATTCAGTGTCGTACATTTAAAAATATTTGCACTGCATAATTATATGATTTATTGATTTTAGTGTTGATTGATGTTGTGTAAGCTGATTAGAATTGTTTTTCAAGCTGTTATAATAATGTATAATAATATAATTATAAAATGTAAACATAAATTTCCTAATATCGTTGATTATACTTTAAATTTTTTTTAAAATTATAAAAGGATTTTAAAAAATTTCAGGCTTGGAAGATATGCCATTTATAAGAATTATCTTGTGTGCCCTTTTGTCCTTAGTAGGGTTAGGAATACCGGGATCCCGAAATTCCGGGATTCCCCGGTTTTTAACAATCCCGAAATCCTGGGATTAAGCATTTAATCGCGGGATTTTTTTTGAAATTGTTTTCAGTTGAAAATTTTTAAATTAAATTATTTTTTTCGTTCAATTGCATTAAAATTTGAACTTAACAATTTCGAAATTCTTGCAGTTATGTTTTTGAATAATTGGATTAAAGTTGTTATAACAATTGAAATTGGTTTGCAATTACATTCTTAAAAATTTTTGGTGCTTAGTCGCATTTATTCAAGTTTCTGACAATTTTTATCTCGAATAGACATTATCTGTTTGTGACTATTTTAAAGTACAAGTTTTAATAAAAAATAAAATTGCTGGTTTTTTGAACAGTAAATTTTCTAAAATTATAATGGCTTCGTACATGGAATATGACAAAAAAAGTAATTCTGCTGTTTGGAAGCATTTTTTAAGAAAAGAAAAAGGGCAAACAGCAATGTGTAAGTCTACTGACTGCAAAAAAATTTTAAAAATTGGAGGTGGTTCAACGAAAGGTCTCCATACACACTTACTTTTCTTCCATAAAATTAACCTCACACCAACTACTATTTCAGTAAACACACGAGATGAACCACCAATAAAAAAAAACAAAACGTTAACCAATTATTTTCCGATATTGGAGCGAGAAGAAAAATCACTTCCTGCTACACTTGCACGATTAACAGCCATTGATGGGATTTCGTTCAACGTGATATGCTGTTCTAGTGATATACGTGCAGGTCTTATAGCTACAGGATTCAAAAATTTACCCACAACAGTCAACACTGTGCGTAAAATGGTTGTAGATTACAGCAAAAAAATAAGGAGTTTTTTATTACTGAAATAGCTAGCAAAAAAAAACCTGAATTCGGTGTAGGAGAAAGATTTTCTTTATCTTTTGATGAATGGACATCATTGCGTAACCGTTGCTACATGAATATTAATTTACATGCACGAAATTGTCAGTTCTGGAGCTTAGGCTTAATTCGTATAACGGGATCAATGTCTGCAGATAAGTGTATTGAGCTATTAGAACAAAAGCTTGCACAACATGGACTTGATTTGAGAAAAGATATTGTTGGTATTATGACTGACGGAGCAAGTGTGATGAAAAAAGTTGGGAGAATATTACCTGTAAATCAACAGTTATGTTTTGCCCATGGTGTGCAACTGGCCGTTATTGAAGTACTATATCAAAAGCAGGATATAGAAAGAGAAATAGATCAGCAATTCGACGAAGACGAACAATCAGATATAGAAGACGATTTTTCAGAGAGTAACTCTTGCGAGGATGATGATTTTTCTGACAACGATAAACTGGTTGATTTTGATGCTAGTCATAATTGGCATCGAGGAAACGAATTTGATGTTACTGAGGTAAATTGTGGTCCAGTGATCAAAAAGGTACGAAAAGTAATAGTAATGTTCAGACTAACACCAAAAAAAAATGATATCTTGCAGAAGTATGTTGCGGCTGAATTTGGGAAACAAATAGCTCTAATTAAAGACTGCAAGACAAGATGGAATAGTCTTTTGTCAATGCTTCAACGCGTCTATTTATTAAAAAATTGTATACAAAAGGCATTAATAGACATAAGTCTACCGGAAGGTGAATCTTTGGCTTTATCTAATATTGAGCTTAAAACTGTATCTGCTATCATTAATGCGCTACTTCCAGTAAAAGCAACAGTTGAGGCTCTTTGCCGTCGGGATGCTAATTTGTTTACAGCCGATGATGCCATAACTTTTATGTTAAAAAAACTTAAAGATGCTAACAACGTTATAAATCAAAAGTTGCATTCATCTCTCGTTCTTTGAATGCAACAAAGGCGTACCGATGCAAGTGGGATCCTTCAGTAGCTGCACAATGGTAGAACCAACATTCAGTCCGAATCTGAAATAGAGCTAGTAACAGTTCCGACTTCAATAAAATGTCGCAAATTAATAGTTGAGTTACTTGAAAGACTAGACGCTACAAATCCAGCTACATCATTAACAGCTAATGAGTCTGAATCAGAAGTTGAACTTTCTGTTTCAAATGAGGCACTACTCGAAATTGTTTCTGATTCTTCTGACTCTTCATCTGAATCTATTTCTTTTGCTCTTAAAAACAGCAAAAGAATCACAGACGAACTTAATAAAGCTATAAAAAAAGCACATTTGCCCAGCATACCAACTCGATGTGAGACGTTATCGATGAAAATTCAAAAGGAAATGGTGTTGTTTGAAAATGGAGGAACACGTGGTGATTTTTTGCAAAGAGCGTATGATTTTTTAATGACTATTAAAAAACCTACCAGTGTGGAGTCAGAACGTGCTTTTTCTGCGGCCGGACTTTTTGCAATAAAAATAAGAAGTCGTCTGGGGGATGAAACTTTGGATGTGCTCTGCTTCCTCAAAACTTATTTTAGGAATAATCAAAAATAATTGCATACGTATATTATATCTACAAAAACAACGTCTTTATAATTTAATAATTAAGTATGTATAATATTAACAAACCAAAGAACTTCCTTGAAATTTGTAAGTTTTTCTAAACATACTTTAAATGTCTTATTAATTTCCTTAAAATTTGTCTAAAATAATATGTTAAAATCTTTCAAAAACAGGTATTTCAGAATCCCGGGATCCCGGGAATAGGTAAATGTAATCCCGAAATCCCGGGATTTTAAATATAGCACGGGATTACAAACCCTAGTCCTTAGGTTGTTTTTCATTAAGTTTTTTAATTTGGTAGATAAGACAGTCACATATACTAGGCGTTCATGTCAAAGGCATTATATTTATATAGAGAAATTGTAAAAAGGCAGCAATGAGCACATAAAATCTTTCTTTTTTTTTTTTATAAAAGAGTTCAACTTGAGTTGTACTTGGGACTCACTTAACACTTGGGACTAGATTATTTGCGTGATTTATGTTACTTTTTACCAATTTTTGAAATCTCGCATTAATGAAGTCATTTAAATATCTGTCAGATTTACAGATCTTATGCAGTTATCGTGACTTTTTGCTTTATTTTGCTTAGTAATTGATGAATGTTTCTTAATTTTAAAGTTGAGCATATTTTTGCAACAAAACTGTTTTTTTGAATGTTTTAGATTCACATTTGATATTAATCAAAATAATCAGTTATTTAAATGAAATTGGTTAAAAAGTTAAATAAAAAGTGATTTTCCAAATTTTTCTGCAACTTTCACTATTTGATAACAATTTTTTATAAATTTACAATTAAGGTCAATCTATATAATTATATAATTTTAAAATTACTGCATTAAAACCAAATCCTAAATTATTTTACATGTTTAGATAAATTTTTGCAGCCATTTTTACAAAAATACCTGAATATATTTGCCTACTTAATCCCCATTAAACAGTGCAATTTTTTTAAAAAAATGACTTTTTAGTTTTTTCAAATAAGGTTGCTTGTGATTTTCAAAGGGTGTAATTTAATAGAAGTATCGTAAAGTATGAGAAAACAAAATCCAAAAGTATAGTTTCTCTTTACAATCATAAGAAGTTTTATACAAAAATCATAATATTGAATAGTGAATGATCTGAGTGTGAGTCAATAGTGAATGATATGTGTCTGAGTCAATAGTGAATGACTTGTGTCTGAGTCAATAGGAAATGATCTGTGTCTGAGTCAATAGTGAATAATCCATTTCTGAGTCAATAGTGAATAATCTGTGTATAGTCAATAGTAAGTCTGAAAAGCAGTGGAGTAGAAGATTTTATAAAAGTATTTATCAATTTAGGTTTAATGTAGCTGAAGAATCTTTTTTATTGTTGTAGTTTAAATTTACTTTTTTATTAATTTTAATGGGTGCCTCATTTTTTGTTTCTTTCAGGTAAAACTTTGTTAGCGCAAACTATAGCTAAGTGCCTTGATGTCCCATTTGCCATGTGTGATTGTACTTCACTTACGCAAGCTGGTTATGTTGGCGAAGATATTGAGTCTGTAATCACTAAACTTCTTCAAGAAGCTAATTACAATGTTGAACTAGCTCAACAAGGTATGATGTGTTTTTATACTAGATTGTAGTTTATTATAGAAGAAAAGTTTTAAAACAAGTTTGCATAAATTTACCAGTTGTAAAATAGCACACTACTCGTCTGATTTAGAATAACACACTACTTGTCTAACTTAAAAAATAATACTTATGTAAGTAATAACTACTAAGTGGTATGATATGTTATGACAAATGTAAAATTAAAATAGAAAAAAAAAAAAAAATGAGAAGCATCCAATTGTACTCGCCCCCCTCCCCTGGTATCTTGTGGAGGTAAATTTAATAAAATTTAAAAAAAATGTCAGTCATGTGGTTGATCATTATATCAGTGCAACCCACTTACTTAACCCTTTCTTAAAAATCTTATTTTGTTGGATATTTACTATTTAAGTAGTTATTTTGCAATTTTTGATAGTTTGTATGGCAACACCTTTAATTCAGATTTTAGATGATCATTTGATTAGACATTAATTGACTGAAATGGTTTGATGTTTGACAACAATCTTGCTTGACAACAATCTTGCATAATTCATAAAGTAAATGGGAGTAAGTGTGAACAGTTTAGCCTTAAGTTTAATTATTGATATGAAGAAAAAATATTTTTAGTTAATTTTTTTTATAGATAATTTTTTACACTTTATAATATTTTAAATTGAAAATTTTTAAATAAATCTATTTTCATTAAAAAAAATTTTCATCTTATAATCGGGTAAAAGAAAACTCAATGAATTTTATTAACAATTAAGTTATTAAGAAAACTATTTCAAAATAAAATGAAAAATAATTTTATTAGAAATTAAGTTTACAAAAAAACTATTTTTAATTTGTTTGTGTAGATGTGTCACTAGTGCTAAAGGTTTTGCTTCTAGTCAAATAAGAATTCATTTTGTTTAGCTGTGGAAGTTTGTAGCTACTGTTGTGAAACTATATAAGTAATGCGCCAAATATATTTAACATGGCAATATCCACCTACTTTATAAAGTAATATAAAACATAGATTAAGTAATATAAATACTTTAGTGAGTCCTTAAATAAATTGTTTCTCTACCCAACCCAACTTGGATGTTGTAAGTATGAGATCTTTTTAATGCTATTGTGGTATTGCGGTGGAGCTCTTGCTTTGTAAGGAAGAAGTTTAGAGATTGATCCCCATCATGTCCTTTGCAGTACTGCACTTAACTTTTTGCCTCCATTTTTTTCCATATAACTATTAGAAAGTTTATATATAAAGTTTTATTTTTAGGAATTATATTTTTGGACGAGGTTGATAAAATCAGCTGTGTTTCGGGTTTTCATCAAGTGAGAGATGTTGGTGGAGAAGGTGTGCAACAGGTTAGTTTTTTCATAATATTAAATCAAAACTTGGTTTTTTGCATTTGTAATACAATTGTAAGCTAATATATATATATATATTATATATATATATATATATATATATATATATATATATATATATATATATATATATATATATATATATATACACATACATATTTATATTAGTGAGTGACCGGGGCCCCAGCTGAAAATGAGACTTTTTTCAAACCCAGCCCCTGCCCCGGCTAAACTAAGATTTTGCAGGGGTTGATAGCTAGGGCTAGAAAAAAAATTTATAATACTTTATGTATTATAATTCTATGCTTACATTTACTATTTATTAATTGCTGGCATATATTTATATATTTTCAAACACTAATTTACTTCCAAGCAAGCAACCACTATTAAGTTATGATTTTCTTTGAAATAGAGAATAAGTAAGAATACTTTTGTAAATGTCCACTTAGAATAGGTATTCGAGTTTAAAAAAACCAATTAGTTTAGTCCCTCCTCCTCCTCTCTATTTTTTAATTTTATTTATCTATAAATTTTAATTAGGTATAGTTTCTAAACAAAATATTATTTTTTAATAAAATTCGGGAACCTTGAAGATGTTTCCACCTAGTTTAAGATATTAGAATTTTTTTTTTGAAAAACCAATTCCCCTCACAATTGGGCGATAGTTGCCTAATTTTTTTTGGGAAATGGTTAACTGAAGCCTTGAAAAGTTGTAGTTTAAAAACATGAAGATATAAAGTTTTTTTTGATGTGCTAGAAAAAATATTTAAATTGTTTTATACAAACTTTTTACAATTCAGAAAAAATGTTTGCATTTAAACAATTTCAATGAGAGATTTATTTTTTCAATCACTAACTTGTAACTCTTCATTACCTCACATTGACGAACCCAGAGTTTATTTAGGGATACTGCTTTTTTCCAGCTATAAAAATATTATACTTTAGGATCTATAAATGTTTATGCAGCCCCGGTCACAAACCTGGCCTCAGCTATATTTTATCAAACACGGCAAGTAAGTAAGTGACCGGGTCACTTATATATTTATATATATATATATATATATATATATATATATATATATATATATATATATATATATATATATATATATATACATATTCATATACATACATACATATATGTATATAATGTTTTAAAAGTCTGTTTTAACAATCTAAATGTTTTTATTTTTTAACTGTAAAACATGCTCAGATTGTTGCTACATCGACTATCTTATAGCCTGACTTGCAACGGAGTGCTGCTACATCAACTGACAAATAGCCTGACTTGCAATGGAGTGCTGCTTCATTGACTGAGGGTTTGGTTTGGTCAGGCAGTCTATCAAATAATTAAAAAACATCTATGACATCTATGACATCTATGGTAAGAACATAAAGACGACCATGCAAGAGTATATATATATATGTGGTAGTAGTGTAGTGGCAAAGCGCTCGCTTCATGAGCAAGAGATTTCAAGTTCGATCCCCACCACATCCCTGGTAGTACCGTGCTCAACTTGTTTCTCCGCGCAGCAGCCTTGTTCGTCAAGGTTCGTGTTTCGGAGTTATAGAATTGAGAGAAAGTTATAACCACTATTAAGTAGCCTCCTTATCTGTAGTGGCCTTCTCGGCCTTGAGGAGGTGAATAACAAAAAAAATATAAAAAGAAAAACATTTTTAGAAAGAATTTTTATTGTATTTTATATTTATTATAAAAGAATTTATAATTTTTTTACAAAATAATGTTAAAAAATTAAAAAACTGACTAGTAAAAAATATAAATGGGAAAAAAAATTGGTTTCAAAAATATTTCAAAAAGCAATAAAAAAAATAATTTAAAAACGTGTTGTTCCTCCATTTGTTTTCAAGCACTCTTGTACTCGTTCTGGCATTGATTTCAATAAAGTTTTGATTACTTCATCAGGCACATTTTTCAAATGATGAGAGATAGAAGATTTCAAATCTTCCAAATTGTAAAGTTGTTGGATTCAAGTCTGGACTATTGGCAGGCCATGGAAGCACTTGAATTTTATTAAATTGAACCAATCGCTAACAACATGCGCTTTATGACACGGCGCATTATCTTGCTGGAAAAAAAATCCATCTTGCAACTGCCATAAATCAATGCTAGGAATAAGCGAGTTTTCCAAAATTTTGATGTACCTTTCTTTGTTGAGTCTACCATCGAATAAATGAAAAACGCCTACTCCACAGGCACTCATACAGGCCCAAATGCCTATTGAACCACTGCCTTGTTTTGTTTGTTTCAAAATGCATGATTCATCAAACCGTTCGCTTGGAAGTCTACGCAACATTACGCGACCTTTTCTGTTGTCTACCTTAACGTTCATTTCATCACTAAAGACCACACGGCTTCACTGATCTGTTGACCAATTTTTATGTAGTTTGCACCACTTTTTCCTGGAAAATTTTTGTTTTTTATTTAAGTGTGGTTTTTTTGCAGCAGCATGCCATAAATAATTTAAATTGAGGAGGACCCTTCGCACAGTTCTAGGGCTTGCCTTCAGACCATTTGACAGTGTCCATTTCGTAGACAAGTCTGTAGATGATGCTTGTCTGTTTTCTTTCATTAATCTCACTAATGAGCGAACATCACGGTCATTTGAAATTTTATTGCGTCCAGTCCTATGACAATTATTAATTGACCAGGTCTCTTTGTATCGTTGAATTATGTTAATAATGCAAGAGTGAGACCTTCCAAGCTTTTCTGCTATTTGTCTGATGCTATAGTCTTCTTCTTTTAATACAAGAGCCGCATATCTGTCTTTTTCTTCGATCTTTGCACACATTTTTGAAATATTTTTATATCCTTATTGCAATTCAATAAATAAATGTTTATTTGATATCGAAACTCAGGTTTCGACATTTTATTTTATAGCCAATGTAATAAGCAATCAAGACAGTTAAAAAAAATAATGGATTATTATTTTTAATAAGTGCAAATTAAAGATTTGAAAGTGGTTGTTAAATTTTGTCCAATTTATTTAAAGAAGATTTATAAGTACTCATCAGTTTTTTAATAAGTTAAATGCTATTTAATTAGAATTAGATTTAAAAAGTTATACCACTTTAATCCGTATGTTTTAATTAACAAGATATTAAAAAAAAAAAATTTAATATGTCAATTAGAATCTTCTTAATTTTAATTTAAAGATTAAGAAACCAACTAAAAAATGAGTGGTCTTAAATTTTTGGCCACCGCCAAAAATTAAAGACCACTCATTTTTTATATATATATATATGTATATATATATATATATAAAATTTTTATATATATATAAGTATATATATATATATATATATATATATATATATATATATATATATATATATATATATATACACATATATATACAAATATATATATACATATACAATACATATATATATATATATATATACACACACACACACACACATATGTAAAAAAATAAGCTACTTATCTCAGGAGATTCGTAATAAGCTACATATAACATGAGGGGATGCACATTTCAGGGAAAGCATGAAGGGATACACTTTTCGCGGATGTTAAATTTTTGTTGTGCTAAATTTTTATATAGAATTGTTTTAATATTAGTATGTCATCCAAGTTTTAAGATTAATAAAAAATTTTCTTGCAAATAAATAAAAAATTAATTTAATATTTTCTTTAGTTTCTATTATGATTGTTGTGTTTTTTTTATGTCAATAAATTTGTATTGTTTTTTTTTTGAGAAAACAGGCTTAATTGAGACTTAATTGAGAGTTAATTAAAGTTTCGTTGAACAAGCCAGCATGATTTCAAAAATCAACAAGATAAACAAAACAAAATTAATAAATAGATTTGTAGACTGAGCTTCAGTTCAACTACATAAAAATGAAAGTGTATAAAAAAGGGGTGTTGCCGTTAAAAACTGTTACTATATATATTCATAGTGATTTGATTTAACATAAAATGCTAGACGTTTTTAAAAATTTAAATAAAGTTTTAAGTGAGAGGGGTTCAAAATAAGCGAAAAATATTAATAAAAAAAAGATTTTTTTTTAATTTAATTTATAATTAGTAGTTAATTCTAATTTGAAATTAGCTCTATATATTCTGTTTGTTTGTAAATTTATCAGTTAAGTTTCCTTTATCATTCACGAATATAATCATAAACAGGTTTTATGTTTTTATAGCAAATTTGTTAACTAAATAAGTCCAAAGACCATCGCGTTAACATTCAATCTTTCTTTTAATTTGATTAATTTTAACGTTTTACATTTTTGTAGGGTCTATTAAAGATGTTAGAAGGTACAGTTGTAAACGTTCCAGAGCGAACTTCACGAAAAATGAGGGGTGAAAATGTCCCTGTTGACACTACCAATATTATGTTTGTAGCATCTGGTGCATTTAATGGTTTAGAAGATATAGTACGGCGCAGACAGCAGGATAAAGTTAATATATATTTTGATTTTTTTAAGTTTTAGACAAAAAATATCACAGTTAATTTTTTTTTAATAACTTAAAAGTTTACATTTCTGAATTTTTTTTCTTTGTTAGTCACTTGGTTTTGGTTCATCTACAAAAAAAAAGTCAAATGAAACAATGGACTTGCAAACAATATCTAAATTAGAACCAAGCGAAAGAAGTGATCGTGATGCTCTTCTTGCTCAAGTTGAAGCTCGTGATTTGATAGGATATGGAATGATACCTGAATTTGTTGGCAGATTACCTATATTAGTTTCAATAAACTCTCTTGATGTAAATGCCTTAGTTACAATCTTAACAGAACCCAAGAATGCACTTATACCCCAGTATCAACATCTTTTTAAAATGGACAAGGTTGCTATGATTTATGTCTTTTATAAATTTTATCGAGCGAAATTTTTTTATTGAGTTTTGCAAATAACAGTTTTAATTTCTTACTGATTGGTAATTATTTTTTCAAGTTCGTTTATTTAACAGTTTTTTAATATTAGGTTGATCTTCATTTTACAAAGGATGCTCTACGCAAGATAGCACTCTTAGCTCAAGAACGGAAGACTGGTGCGAGGGGTTTAAAATCTATTTTAGTATGAGTTTTTTTTTTTTAATTGTAAATCTCAAGTAACGATAACTTTGTTTTTACAAATAATATTAATAGTGTAAAGTTGTACACTGCGCTGCTTACTCATTAGTTTTATGGTAGTATAGTTTCATATATTGGTTTTGGGTATTTTGTTGTTGAGTGCCAACCCTGAGCGTACTAGAGTAATCTGTTTAAACTATTATTTTATACTAAGATAATTATGGTTTAATATTGAGATTTATGCTAACGAAATATAGTAGCAAAAGCTGGTCAGTTTCTCTCTTAAGAAGCATTTCATTAGTTGAATTGGTTTATTAAAAATACTTTTACTACATACATTTCTACAAATACAAAATACATTTCTACAGACGGATTTTGTTCTTATTTTCCATAAAAGGTTTTCAAATTAAGTCAGAACTTGATAACATTAGATACTCTATGTTATTTAACATAATATTTTCCGTGTAGGTGATCACTAGTCAGAGAAGCCGCATTATTTTTAATTTTTTCATTGTTTTTTTTTTTTTTTTTGTAAAAAATCCAAGGGAACAAAATAACTTTGTATAAACTAATTAAAACTTAAAAAAAAACATCTTTTTTTAAATATAATTAAGTTAAATAATAAATTATTGTAAATATTTTATTTATATTATAAATAAGATATAAAAGATTAATTTATAAATAACTTTGTATAAACTAATTAAAACATAAAAAAGTAACATCTTTTTTTAAATATAATTAAGTTAAATAATAAATTATTATAAATATTTTATTATTTATATTATAAATAAGATATAAATGATTAATTTATAAGTAACACTTTGCATTACACCTGTGTATACATACTGTTTTAGAAAATACAACTTTCATTTGTAGGAAAAAATTTTGTTGGATCCGATGTTTGATGCACCTGGATCAGAAATTTCTGCTGTTTATATTGATGAAGATACAGTTACAGGAAAAAAAAAACCTGGTTATGAAACACGAGTCATAAAAGAAAACGTCCAGGATCAGAACGCTGAAGAAGATGTCGTCATAAAAGCTTCTTCTTTTTTGTAATTGATCCAATATATCCAAATATTTTTATATGTTTGTGTTTGTATATTGAGTTTATTATAACCGGTATAGAATACAAATATGTTTATTAGGTTTGTCATTATGTTGATAAAATCATTTTGATAGATTCTTATATTATTCCTTATTTCTTTTTGTAAAAAAACCATTGTATATCATTTGGTATTTTAGCACTGTAAATATTTCATATATAACGGGTTGTGTAAAAGTATTTAAAAATACTTTGTATATGCTTTATAAAAACAATTAAAAATACAATGTAAAATTTGAAAACTATAAAGAAAATTTTTAAAAGGCAATTCTTTCTGAGACATGTCTGGAAATATGGTTTCTAAAAGTCTCGTAATATAAGTTATGCAAATGATTGATTTCTTAAGAATTTTGACATCATTACTGTCATACTCATGCAGGGGTATTCAAAAGGTTCCTCATGCTAGGAAATTTGCGAGGTCAGTTTTAAAGGAAAAGATTTACTAAAGGTTTTTTAAACAAGGCAATTATTAGTTTTGGTCGTGCAATAAAGTGTATACGTACACTTATACCAAGAAACTTGGTGAGTGTTACCTCTCACAATATGCATCGATATATTTATATACAGGGAGATTTTGTGGGTTTAACCACCTCCTTCATAGAGGAAGCGAGTTTATTTTAAGAAAATAAAACTTGAGGTGGTACACCATCAAATATTCAATATTGTTAAGAACTTCGAAAATGCTAATTTTTTTATTAATACAAAATACATCATCGAGAATGCTATTTCATACTTTATTTTGCCAATTTTATTTTTATTTTGCGTATAAGTTACTGTTAGACATTTTAATTCTCTGATCATTCGAGACGTAAGGCGATTAAAAAAAAGCAGCTGCTTTTACTAAACGTTTTTGGAGTAATTGCTCAACTTACAAAAATACTTATTAAAATAGAGCTATAAATAATTATCACAACTTTTCAACAAAAAATTTTCGAAAGATCTTATTTTTCTGGTCTAATAATTGAACAGAGAGATCAGAGCCGAATTTTAAGGTTTTAAAAGTAATGTTGCGCTAATCAAATAATATTCTATAACAATAAAAGTCCAATAAGGAGGAGGCGGGTAGAAAAACATAAAAAAAATTATAACAAAAAAGTATAACAATACTTATAACGTATCAGGTTCTTGTTGGATGAAATGTTAAAGTTTCCCTTGGGTAATATATTGTAGATATTAGACACTAGATAATCGGTATCGTATAAGTCGATACCGAGAAGAATGGTCTCGTATCGCGTGGTATCGCTTATATACTAATGTCGATACAATCAGTATCGGTTCGATACCGAGAAGGAAGGTCTCGTATCGTGTGGTATCGCTTATGTTCCAATGCCGATACTATCAGTATCGCTTTCGATACCAAACGATACCGATAATGAAAAGAATCGTAAAGTATCGCATGGTCTCGAATCGAGACTCTCAATAAAACAAAAAATTAAAATGTAACTTATTGAATTTTTTATTAACAAAATACAAGTACAATTTTTAGAGATTTAGTTATTGTTTTTTAATAATCTACAATACTTTGGCTATTGTCCATTCGTTGTTTTTTTCTTTGCCGTACTTTCGTTGGTATTTTAGGATTTTCTTCTATTAATATTGGCAAAGATAAGTCTGATTCATGTCCTATATCACTTTCATTTTCTTGTTCGATTGCCATTTTTTAATGTAACTTTCAAGAGCGGAATAGTTCTGCATTATAAATACGAGCTTATCTGCCTTGTCACTATCGAGATTGTATCTACGATCAGTGATGACAAGGCCTGAAGCAGAAAATGCTCTTTCAGATGATGCAGAGGTTGGTGGAGTTGCCAACCAAGATCTTGCAACACCCGAAAGGATAGGAAGTTCCGCTGCATGCTGCTTCCACCATGCTAAGGTGTCAGTTTTTCCTGCATTTTTGGATCTTATTGTTTTTTGGTATTTTTCCATTTCAAGTTTAATAGGAGGGTTTTCGTGTATATGATGTGAATTAGTATCTTCCTTATACTTTGATAAAATAATATTGTACTCATTTTCCTCCCAACCTTGTGCATTATCAGGAACGGAATCGTTACTACCGTTGTTACTACTGGAGCTTGAGACAGACAATGAAGAATTCTCAAAGTATTCTTTGGTTGTGGGATGGTTTTCAACCAGTTTTTGAATATTTTTATCGTCAACATCAAGAAGATGTCCACGAAAAAATGGATGAAGGTAATGTCCTAGTGCAAATGCGGGTAATTTACGGCCTTTGTCTGGGAATCTCTTATTTAGTTCTGATAATAAATCCTCCAAAAAATTTTCTACTAATTTGTTGTTTCCATGAGTAACATAATTATTTTTTTCTTTCTCGATGAAGTTGATGAGTGCAGTTACTTTCCACAGTGATATGTCAATTCGGATCTCTGTGTCAGAAGATAAAAAAACTGATAATTCTTTGACAGATTTAAGCACTGGAACAATAGCTTCAAAGAGTAAGAACTGTTCATCTGTAGGTACGGTTTTCTTCCAATCATCACCTTCTGTATCGCGTAAGTATATGAGTGGAACCTTCAGTCGAAGCATGACGTGCAGCATATCGTAATGGCTGTTCCATCTCGTGGTTACTGTGGAGGGTATTTTGAGATAACTCACATCTAACCTAGAACAAGCATCTTTCAACGAAGCACTGAAGGCTGTAGATTTGTGAAGCCTGGTAGTAAGTGAGCTGGCTTTAAGAAAAGCATCTTTCAGTTCCGGGGTACCCTCAACTGTTCTTTGAAGTGCAGTGTTGAGTTTGTGATCACTGCATGTAACAGAACCTTCTTCTTTAGTTATTAAAGACACACTATTGTTTAGAGCACATGCCATATTTGATGCCTGATCAATAACACACAGTTTATTAGGTACTTTTTTTAATGATTCAGGGTATGAGATTGTGTTATCAAGTGCTTTTGCAATGTTGATACCAGTGTGTCGCTCTTTAAATAGGCACACTTCTAATGTAAATTTTTTTAGGGCAAAGTCTGGCGAGATATAATGTAATGTCACGGACATGTATGAATCATTTGCCCTTGATGTCCAGTGGTCGGTGGTTATAGCAACCTGATTAAGATCTATGAGCTCTTTTTCCATAACTTCATGCATTGCTACCTTCAGTGTATGGTAAAGCTGAGGGAGTTTATTTTTTGAGAAAGTCGTTGAATGTTTTATTGTGGCATTTGGTAATATTTTGTTCATAAACCTCTTAAAATTTTCAGAACCAGCAAAACTGAACGGCAAGCACTCAGTAGCAATCAAAGTAATGATGTCATGATCAACTACTAATTGACGCCGATCTTGAAGTGGCCACTTTTTTGTAATCGCTTTTTTCGGGAGAGTGAGAGTTTTGAAGGCTACATCTTTTGCGGATCCAGAAGCACCTGCCTCGATTACGTTTAGTTCTTCATCTACTTGTGATCTCCTCTCGTCTTCTTTTTTTTGAAGTTCGATGAATAACTTCCCATGTTGTGTTTGAATATGCTTTCGCAAGCCAGTAGTATTTGCTTGCTTTGTTGCAAGCTTATTTCCACAAGTTTTACACAGCAGATTCTCCTGAAAATGTAAAATACAGTTTAATAACAAACAAAATGATTTTACTTTTTTATTATTATTTTATTTTATTTTTATTAAAAACAACAGAGCTTCGAACTCACTTGTGGCCTGAGGCAAAATTAAGTTTTGGGGGTATTTACTGTAAATTTTACCTCTAAAAAATGTCAAAAGAGTTAAATAATTTCAAAAATATTATTACCAAAAAAAGACCCTTTAATAGGTGTGAACTTAATTTATTTTTTTTACAATTAGTTACTAGGTATCTTTATATGAAACAAAAACAAATTCAGAGTGGCCTGCCCACTCTGAATTTGTTTTTGTTACAACCTGGCCATCAATTTAGCACACTGTGCTTTGCGATTTATGAATTATTGCTCCACCAATTAAATTAATTTTTTTTCAAATCTTAATAGTTAATAAACAATAATAGTTATAACGTAAAAATGTAAAAAAAAACCTGCATTTTTAGTTAAAAAAAAATTAAAAAATCTTAAATTCTCATGAAAGACTTGAACCCAGAACTCCGCGCGTACATGCCATAACTTTATCCGCTTGGCCACGCAAACGTACGAAAATAACAGTTAAGTTATTATATGTAGCAATAGTTCTGCCAGTAATTAATTTTAGAATTATTTCCCGAAATTGTCGGCAATTACCTTTTGAGATAAAGTATAAAAAATACTTAGTAAGTAGTGCTTACCTATATTTTTCTTGAAATAATCCCAGATTAAAGATGTTGTAAAAGGCATAACGAGTGAAGATTAGTTTTCTTTAATAACTAAAGTATACTTATGTTTAATTGTTTAAAACTAAAATTATACTTATGTTTAATTGTTTATAACTAAAGTTTAGTTGTTGAATGTTGAACACAGAACAAAGCGAGAACTACAATACCACGAGAGATTTAATTAAAGTAACTATACCAGAAGAGAATTTAAAATATGAATGCGATATTACACAATTAATTAAATTAAAATAACTGTAGTGACTGTTACGAAATCAATTCCCTTTGAACAATCATTTCTAATAAGCGTTTAGAATAATTATTAACGATTGCATCACAAGCAATTCCCTTTGGAGAATTATATGAAAAACTCTAATTAATGATAGTTACAAAACTAATTCCCTTTGAACAACCATTTCTAATACTCGTTTAGAATAATCATTAACCATTGCATCACAAGCAATTTTCTTTCAAGAATTATATGAAAAACATTCTTTAATGATTGCAAAACTATTCCCTTGGAGATTATATCCGCACAGAAAATTTTCGCTTGAATGGAATAAAAATTCGATAGAGTTGGAATAACGACATGGAAAATTACACATTGCAGGGGCTGATCCAGGTCATTGTTCTAAGGGGGTAGTCGGACCAAAAAAAATATAAAAAATAAGGTTTGCGTTTTTTCAAAATAAAACAACAGTTTCATTTGATATTTAGAATGATTTTAGAAAGGTTATAAGATAGTTAGTAATAATAAATATATTGAATGGTTATATAAATTTTTTTTAATTTTTTCTTATTTTTTTAATTTTATCAATAATATTTTGAAGTTTGGCTTTTCTTAAGTAAGGGAAGGGGGTAGTTACCCCGAATACCACCCCCCCCCCTCCCTTACCTTTTTGTCCGCCTTTACACACTGTTTAACATAATTTAATAATTTGTAAAAATTTCATATAAAAATAAATGTTGAAAAAATCTTTTCTTTCCTTTTAATCACGGTAGAAAAAGTTGTAATAAGGATAACAGATAAGAAATTAAAATACAGAAGTGGTACCACACAATTAGTAAAATTAAAACAAAGATACCAGATGAGAAATTAAATGATAAACATGATGTCATACAACCAGCTTAGAGAATTTTTTTTTATAATAAATGAGCCATATATATATTTCATTAATTATACGAATTTACTATTTCAAATTACAAATCGTTTATAAAAATAACATGGAAGTTCTCATGATGACCCGAGTTGCAATGCCAAATGATACTATCGGTACCAAACAATACCAACATAACCGATAACTTTTGATATTAGTATCGATATCGATACCGTAAGGTATCGCACCGAGACCAAGCGATACCAACATAACCGATACTTTCGATACCAGTATCGCGTGATCTCGATATCGATACTGTATGGTATCGCAGCGATACCAAACGATACCAACATAACCGATACTTTCGATACCGGTATGCATGATCTCGAAGTCGATACTGTAAAGTATCGCATCGAGACCAAACGATACCAAACAGTACCAACATTAACGATACTTTCGATACCAGTATCGCGTGATTTCGATACCGATACTGTATGGTATCGCACCGATACCAGACGAGAAATCGAGACTCGAGACCGATTATCTAGTGTCTAGTAGATATTGCAATTATGGCTGTCTCGTTCTCTTGCAGTCAGTAATCAAACATCAACGGAATTTAGCACTCTCCTCTTCTATTTCTCAACAACTGTTCTTTGCCTTTGAGTTATCTTGTATCTTAATATTGTATATTATAAATAAATTGAACTCATTTTACAATTCCACTTTTAAGTAAAACTACAAATAATAATAAAATAAATCTAATTCATAATTTTTTTCCAAGAACCTTCACAAATGCTTTTATAATTTTTAAAAAGCATCCGAAAATTTTTAAAAAATTTATTTACCTCTTATTCACAATTTTGTATAAGAATTAACTCAAAAATTATTTATTATTGTTGTAGGTGTAAATTTACATACAGCGAGCAGGAAAAACACCCCACTATAAAAAGTTAGACTTATAAATATACAGTGGCGAGCAAAATAATAGGTGCGAACCGAAAAATTACCAAATACGAGAATATCTTTGAAACAAATAAAATAAAAATTTGAATTTTTATTAGAACTTTTATTTTATTACATAAATAAACAGAAATTAATAAAAATTAAGTTATTAAATATATATAATTATGTATAAATATATGTAATTATATATAAATATATATTTTAATTTAGAAAAAAATAAATTCCACACCGAGCAAAATAATAGGTGTAAAATAAAAAATGAAGATGGAAGTCAATAGGGTTGCAAATTATTAATATTTTGTTGCATACCCTTTATTTTTTAATACTTCCGTGCATCTTGACGGCATTGAATCCACTAGTTTTCTGCAAAGTTCTACAGGAATGCTGTACCAAGCCTCCTGGAGCATCATCCACAGTTCATTTCTATTTTTTGGATTTTGTCCAGAAATTTAAAGTTTTAACTGCCTCAATAAATTTTCAATAGGATTTAGATCCGGTGACTGAGGTGGCCATTCTAAAACTTTTACATTATTGGTCGTAAACCACTCTTTCGCAGCTTTGGATGTATGTTTTGGGTCGCAGTCCTGTTGGAAATGCCAAATTATCGGCATATTTTCTTCGGCAAATGGCAACATGACATTATTTAGTATGTCTACGTAAGTATATTGGGTCATAATATCTTTGATCCAAAAAAGTGGCCCCACACCGTACCAGGAAAAGCAACCCCACACCATTATATTTCCTCCGCCGTGTTTCACTGTTTTCGCAGTGAAGCGAGGTGAAAGTTCTTGCTTTGATGGTCTTCTTACATACTGTTTTCCATCAGATTTAAATAAATTAATCTTAGTTTCATCACTCCACAAAATATTACGCCATTTTTTGGTCATATCTGGTCCCCGTCAAGCAATATGATTTTTTGCAAAAAATTTTCTTTTCATAATGTTCTTTCTACCAAGTAATGGTACTTTGCTCGGAGTTCGAGCTGGCAACTTACTTTATAAAAGCCTTCTTCTAACTGTCCAAACACTAATACTTTCATTAATTTCATTTAAAATTTTTGTTCCTGGCTTGAATGGGTCTTTTTTTGAAAAACGCTGACACGTTTTGCGTGGTCTTCCTCTATTCTCACGTGATTTTTCTGGTTTTAAGGCATTTGTAACTTTATTTTGAGAACATCCCATCGTAACTGAAATTTCCTTGTAAGTTTTTCATTGTTTTCTTAAATTTCTAATAAGTTTTCTTTCTATCGCTGTGCAATGTTTTCCTCGTCCCATTTTATATCTAATTCTAATTCAATACAAATATGATATGTTATTATTTTATATAAGTTGCATAAATATTGACCTTACCTTTGTATCAACAACAAATAAAAATAATAAAATATTTTTAATCCTACAGCAAACAGGTTAAAATAAACACACACCTATTATTTTGCTCCACCAAGTTTGTAGGTTAAATATATAAATAGGGCATTCCCCTCATAAATTTGTAAGAAATTGGAAATATACTGCTCTCTGTTATAATAAAAAAAGCATAGTTTGTGTAGCAATCAGTTCCTAGATGTCACTTTATAAAATATACTGTAAAATATCAATTTAAGTGAAATTTATTATTCACACCTATTATTTTGCCCGCCACTGTATATTCCAAATTTTTTCCAAAACCAGAAATCTAGCCTACTTTTGAAAAAAGGACACTGGAGTAGAAAGTTATTTGCTTAGGTAGTTCGCTCCAGTTTTATGCTGATCTTTTATACAAAGGATTGTGTCTTGGAAGACAGTTTGGAACATACTCACGCCTTATTTTGGGATGGTGACAGCAAGTTAATAAATTTTGGTATATATATATATATATATATATATATATATATATATATATATATATATATATATATATATATATATATATATATATATATATATCATTAACTTTATCATAATTATATTGATGATATATTTTTGTATTTTTAAACATTGAATAATTTACTTTTTTTATTTTTTATGCAGTGATGCAACTGAATATATATACATATATATATATATATATATATATATATATATATATATATATATATATATATATATATATATATATATATATATATATATATATATATATATATATATATATGTATATATATATATATAAATGCACTTAAATTTTTCTCGTGCTTTATACACTTGACCATGTATGTATGTATTTGATTTTTATGAGATATTTAAATTTACAAGCGGTTCTCGATGAAGTCTTCTGCTAGCGTCCGCTTTCTTATTATTTATTAAATCAAATACTTGTATATTTTTTGTTTATTTATATTTTCTAGTCGCAAAAATATTTTTTAATCTTAACGATTTAATTTACTTTTATAAAGACTTTTATACTTTGTATAAATTTTAAGTTCTTTATCAGCAGTTCTCTATGACAAGATCTAATGGTCTAATTTGGGTATCTGCGTTCTTTATTTATTTATTTTTTATTTATTTATTTTTACGATATCTTCATTTGTAATTTTTCACTTGTATATTTGTATTTGTTTCTTAAACATTTTAATAAAGAACAAAAAAAAAAAAAAAAGAGTATCAAAACGATGTATTAGTTTAAAGATTTGAATTAAATCGCATTGAAAAACCCAAAAACCAAGTGATGGGAGATTTAATCTTTTTAGCCTTTTGCATATTGAAGATGTCTCAAGCTTGAAACCCATTGTGTTGCTTTGAGTTAAATAGATTCAAGTTTTTATATAAGCAGCCCAAATAGACACTCCATATCTAAGTTGCGGTCTTATAAACACTTTATATAATTTGAGAGCCATATTTTCATAAATGAAAGTGAATGTCTTTTTCAGCTTACCAAGAATTTGTAAGAATTTAGAGACAACTGTTTAAATATGTGTGCTCCACTTGAGGTTAGATGTAAAAATGACTTCCAGATTACGCTCTTTAGTAGAGCTTCTTAGACATTGATTTATTCTTTGGTTATTTTACAGAAAAAAAATTATAATGAGGGTTGTTTTAACCGTAACGAATAACACAGCATTTTGAGATTTAAGTAACCAAGTGTTTGACCACTCCTATACCAAACGTTGACGATCCTACAGATCAACGAGATTAACCAGCAAAAAGATTTTAGAAGAAAGCTTAGTATCATCGGCCAATATCTCAATGGTTTCAGTGAGTTTTGCAAAATCATTTGCGTAGAGAATGAAGAAGAGCGGACCAAGAGCAGAACCTTGAGGAACAACAGTGAAAACATCAATACATACAGAGCTGGTATTTTTAATTGTAACGTGTTGCTTTATATTTAATTGTAACGAGTTTGTCGTTTATTCCGAATTCGGAATAAATGATAAAAAATTAAATGCTTTTTAATAATAATAATAATAATAATAATAATAATAATAATAATAATAATAACAATAACAATAATAACAATAACAATAATAGTAATAATAATTAATAATAACAACAATAATAATAATAACTTTTTAACAATAAACATGTTAAAATGAAGATCTTTCGAAAGATCTTAATTTTAACATAAGTTTATTGTGATGTACAGAATCAAATGCTTTGGCGAAATCAAGATAGATTACATCAATAAACTTTTGAGATGCTATCGAGAACGAAATTATATCAAAAGTCTCTATTAGATTAGTTATGCATGATTTTGATCGTTAATGAGCTTTAAAATTTTTTCTTTATAAGTTTTTTGAAGATTTTACAGGAAACAAATATTAGTGAAATTGGTCTGTAGTTTTCTGCAGGTAATTTATCTTCTTTTTATAGACCGGAGTAATATTCGAAAATTTCCACAAAATGGACACTACTCCAGAATTAAAGAGTTTATGAAAGATTTTTGTTAATGGAATTGCGAAGCTTTTGGCACATATCTTAAGCAGTCAGATCCAAAAGATTTACAAGGGTTTAGATTGGTATGTTCCTGAATAATGTCTGAAATAGAGAAATCTAAATTTTCTTTATAAATGCATTTAGATTTAATATCACTTTCGCTTAGCAATAGAAAATATTCAGAGCATTTAAGTGTAAACATATGTTTAGATTGAGTGTTCAGAAGATCAGGAAGAGCTTCAATAACTCTGCCTGAAGTATCTTTAAGAGAACGAATTATGTCTTTAACTTTTAGTTATTTGTTAATATATTTGTAGGGTTTTAGGTTGTTCTGGGATTTCGATATTATGCTTTTTATATAATTTTTTTTCTTTAAATATTTCAACTTTTACTAGCGGTTAAGACAATTTTAATTTATTTTAAGCTCATTAAATGGAAGCATTTAGTAGAGCAGTTGATATACCGAGGGGATCTTTTTGCTTGGATCAGGTTTTTAATATGTGGAGTAACCCAAAAGTCATACTTTTTTTTTGTTTCATTGATCTTAAAAATTAGTAGTTAAAAACTAGTATATTCAACATTTAATCCGCAGTTTTATGAAGAAATAAAAAATCCCAGTCGATTGATGCAATAAAATTTGATATTGAATCGTAATCGCCTTTTTTTGTAAACTAAACGATTAAGATTCACTTTTGGAAAACAGTTCTAAAACTAAGAATCTCCAAATGATACTAAAATTACCCTTAGTGTTATTACCTAGTAAAGCATTGGGAGACAAGTTTAAAATAGAATTACTGTTGTAGGTAAATAACAAGTCCAACATATTTTATTAAACTAATGTCATTTGGTCTTATATACATCCGATAAGTTTATTGTTTATTGTTAACTTTGAAATCCAAACTTGTTCGATAAGATTTGTATAGAATTGATTAACTTCATGAGAGTTAAATACGTCAGTAATGTTATACCGCCACCTCTACATCCGTCCTCTACACCACCAGCTACACCGCCACCTTGACATCCGTCTCGGCGATCTTTACAATATAGGTTATATCCAATAATATTTGGTACTAAGTCATTTCGAAACCATGTTTCTGAGACAGCAATAACATGGTAATCAAACGTTTGAGATATTGCAATTAAATCGGCCATTTTATTATCAAGAGACGTTGCATTAGCATAATAGCAATTAACGAGATAGTTTGTTATCATGAAGATTTTTACTCTTGTATTTTAAGTTTGTTGTTAAAAAAATAGAAGAAGGGTAATAATATTTATATATTGTTTTGTATATTTTTGAGTTTGACGTTTCCGCTGCTTTGTCTACCTATAGGACGATGTTTTTATATCGATATTACTATTTAATTTATTGCGCTTCATCCATAACTAATAGTTTAAACTATTAAAACTAATATCTTAAAAACTAAAAGTTTAAACAATTTAAACTAATATCTTAAAAACTAATAGTTTAAACTATTAAAACAAATATCTTTAAAACTAATAGTTTAAACTATTTAAACTAATATCTTTCAGCCTCAGTCAAATCTGAGCTTATAAAAAACATTTTTATAATTTTCTGATTTTTTAAATTTTTTTGCTTCTGTTAGTTAGTTCTGTTTTTTAGTTCTGTTAGTAGGGGGGTTTCTTTCGAAAACATCAGGTAGTTCAACGATAATTAGTTCAGGTTTAGAGGATATAGATTTAATACGTTTGACAAATTTGGGTTTCGAATTTTATACGAAATTGAACTAATCAATGTTTTGATTTTAAACGCAATGTGGCTGCAAAGAAAAGTAAAAATTTAATGTCCTTATATTTTAATATCTTTTTTTTAAAAAAAGATAATAATTTTTTACTTAATTTTAATACTATGATCAATAAGTATTATGACTATTTCAATAAAAAAAATTCAAAAACGAGTATTATACAATGTGTTAATCCACTCAATTTCTTTGTATAAAAAAAGAAAAATTTTACAATTACAATTGTTTCTGTCTAAATTTACATTTTAATTTTTAATTCCTGACAATCTATTATTTAACTAATGTTTAAAAAAGATAAGTCTGAAGTTAAAAAACTCCGCTTAATTTTATTTAGCTAGTTTAAACCAACTTGCAAAGTGTAAAAAATAAGACAAAAAGACGAAATTGCATCGTGGTAGACTCAATACAGATTTGAGAAAACTAAGTAGATTCGATACAGGTTTAAGAGAACCACAAAACAACAGTTTTCTTTTCATTGGATTTGTTGGCGTTGGTCAAAAAATCCACACCGCTAATTACTGATTTTTTCCAGAAATAACATGACAAGACATTGGCTTTTTTTCTAGACGACTATTTTTCACATCAGCTGAACTGAGAACATTACTAGAACCTCGTAAATTTGTTGTTACGAATTCGGCGCGAAAAATTGGAATAATATGGTTGTCAGATGCTCAAACACAATCAGAGAGACTTTCAAATCAAAATTCGTTCATTTCCGGTCGCAAAAATTGCGATTCAGTTTAAAGTTTGTGAGTGGATGCCATTTCAAATGTAAACGTTCACTTCGAGTCAGAGTTATTAGTCCTTGGGATTGGCCTGGCCTTAAAGCTAAAAATTGAGGCCTTAGTCTTGGTCTTGGTCTTGAAAATTTCGGCCTTGGCCTTGATTGTTTTGGCTTTGACATTTAAAAAAAAGCATATTTTCTTATTTATTTGGTTGAATTCTGCGCATAATCTTGGTCTATTTTTACAAAAAATGGTTTTATTGTCACAGCACTTGCTACTTACAGTTTTATTATTAATTGGCCTTAACGTAAGGCAAAAATTGAAGTGTCTTGAAAATGTTTGCGTAAGTCTTGGCCTTGAAACTCTTAATCTTGGCCTTGGCCTTAAAACTTTTGGCCTTGGTCTTGTCCTTGGCCTTGTAACTTTTGGCCCTAGTCTTGGCCTTATAACGTGTGATCTTGGCCTTGCTACTTTTGGCCTTGTTAACAACTCTGCTTTGAGTACGTTTTTTTTTATCCTTGGATTAGCTAGAGTTGTCAGTTCAATGTTTGCTGAAACATGCATTAATTTAGTTTAAAAAGAGATTTTTAAAAAAGAAATTTTAAACACTTTTAAAAAAAAAAATTATTATTACTCAAGCTTAAAGTCCAATAAAAAAAAGTTATTATTTAGAAAAAGTTAAGAAATGTTTTTGTTTAAAAAATCTTTGTTTAGAGATGCATTTCTTATTGTTACAATACAAACAAGTGTTACACAAATGGTTTACATGTAGTACACCAACGTATTGTTATTTTGTCTTATCCTTTTTAGGTACTGTTTTTATTTATTTACAAAAATTAAAAAAATTAAGAATAAAACATCTTCTTTCAAGCCTTTTTTCTTCCCTTTAATTTTTAGGCCTTCTTTCTCCGTTTTTATTTTAGGTTATGAATCAAACAAATTAAAAATTTAAGTAAGATATAACATTGAATTTTTTATTTATATGAGTATACTTTAAATATTATTTTGTACTTAGGTTTCGTTACAAATTATATACTGGTTTTTGTATTTAATGAGTGGACTTGCAAAACCAGATTATTCACTTTTTTTTTCATTCTGAGATAATAGCAAAAAATGTTTTCCATAAATCGAATAGCTAAAAATTAAAAGATTAAAAACTAAACAATAGATATCATTAAAAGAATGTTGAAGACAAAAGTTTGAAAATCGTGCTCTTTTGATCTTATTTTTATTACAAAATGAAAAAAAGTTTTATCTGGTTTTGCCTGCCAATCATTTTTTTTTATCTGGTTCTGATCGAAAATTTATTTCTAACTGGTTTTCAAAAAAGCTTTATGAAGTCAACTTGACTAGTGACGATTTTAATAATCAATATAATTGTGCAAAACGCCGCTCTTCCTTAGAAAATAAGTAATTGTAATGTTTGATACTTTTATAAATTGATGAAGTTAAAACAATTATAATTGTAACTGTTTAAAAATGGCTTTTGTGATTTTAGTGAATTTTTTGTATATGATTTTTTTCTTAAATCACGTCCTTCATTTTTATAAAACGTTTTTAAAACAGAAAGTGGTTAGATAAAAATTTTGTCTTATTTTGCATCGACAATTTTTTTTTATCTGGTTTTGCACGGACAGAATAATTTAAGGCAGGTAAAATGTTATTAAAATAGTTGCTTTTAAATTTAATTTTTATTTGTAAGGATGTAGGAATATTAGTACTACAAAAAAATATTGCCAAGCCTTTTTTAAAAAAAAAAAAGTGAATTATCTGGTTTTGCAAGTCCACTCCTCATTTAATCTGATGGTTTTTTTCTCGAATCCGGTGGTTTTTTTCATTTAATGTGGCGGTTTTTTGCATTTAATCCGGCGGTTTTTTGCATATATATATAATATTTATATAAATTAGTAAAAAATCACTTATCAAACTTTTCTCATTTTACACGGTGTTTAATCAATGAAGACTCATTAGAAAGAAATGATATTTTTAGAAATAATTTATTTATATACATTTTATATATATATATATATATATATATATATATATATATATATATATATATATATATATATATATATATATATATATATATATATATATATATATATATATATATATATATATATATATATATAGGTGAAAGGCGCCTATGAAGGCATAATTAACTTTGAAGCTTCATTATTCAGTATCCTGAAGACCAATAATAAAAGTTTTGATATGGATACATTCCTTGTTACATCTAGAACAATAATTACCCAGGGAGTTTTCATCAGTTTTATTTTTTTTATAAGTTAGTCTTATTGTAAAAAAAGCACAAGTATGCCATCATAGGCAACCACTGCTCCTATGATGGCATCGGGGAGGATGGGGCTAGTTAGGATCGCGGGTAACTTAATGATTTCATTTACCCTTAGAGTCTTCCCTCAGAAAGGCCAGAAATTACTCGAAACCATCCTAATTTACCATTTCATGCTACACACCAGCATTGTAAAATTTTGCACATGCGCATAGGATATATTACGTTTTACGTATTTTTTGGACCAAAAAAAAATTTTAGAGCATCGCTTTCTTTTAACTTTACTTAAAAATAAGTTTTTCTTATAAAAAAAAAGGTTTTCCCAACTTGTCAATTTTTCAACACTCCTAACTCGTCAGTATGCCATCATGGGTAAAAGTCATCACTTTCATTAAAACAAGCTGTGTCTGCTTTGTTCAAAAGATAAAATTAAAGTAACTATTCCACTAAATGCACAAAACTTGAATATAAAATGCATGAAAATTTCATTTCTGCACAGCTAATAGTAAAATCACAATCTTCTATATATGAAGGAAATAAAAATACAACAGCACATCCCAAAATCAATTTTTGTTGATTATAAAAACAATACTTGTGCACAAGGGACGTTTTTTCACTAAAACTAATGTAAAGTCAGTGTAGTCATGTAGGTCTAATCATTTTTTTACCAAAATCAATTTTAATGGAAATATGACCGGTATGCCATCATAGGCGCTATGCCATCATAGGCGCCTTTCCCCTATATATATATATATATATATATATATATATATATATATATATATTATGTATATATATATATATATATATATATATATATATATATATATATATATATATATATTATGTATATATATATATATATATATATATATATATATATATATATATATATATGTATATATATATATACGTATATATATATATATATATATATATATATATATATATATATATATATATATATATATATATATATATATATATATATATATATATATATATATATATATATATATATATATATATATATATATATATATATATGAAGACCTCACTGGAAAAACCGGCGTTGTCACATTTAAAAAGTATTGAGAAAGTATTTGTTGATCATTAATAAATGTCTTTATTTAAAACAAAGAAAAAAAAATGTTTGTATAAAAAATTGCAAAATGTTTTGTTTTTGAATAAATTTTAAATAAAATAATTATAATATAAATTTTTTTAAATTGCTTAGTTTCATTTGCTTTAAATAAAGACTTTTATTAATGATCAATAAATACTTTCTCAATACTTTTTAAATGTGACAACGCCGGTTTTTCCACTGAGGTCTTCATATATATATATATATATATATATATATATATATATATATATATATATATATATATATATATATATATATATATATATATATATATATATATATATATATATATATATATATATATATATATATATATATATATATATATATATATATATATATATATATATATATATATATATATATATATATATATATATATATATATAAGTTTGAAAAAAACAAATTTTTTAAAATTACGACTTTATTCTCTATTAATGTCATCTCCATTAACAGATTGCGTAAGAAAAGATTCGCAGTGTCTCACGAAGTTTGAAAGATCATGTTCAGTAATGTGCTCACAACCGTTCCTCATTCGTTCTAATAAATCGTTATTTCCAATCGGAGCTATTTTTCCTTTTGTAGTATTCTTAGTTTTCTAATGTCACTTTACAAGGATTTAGAAAAGGTGAGTATCGGGTCTAAAAACAATTTCATTGGGATAACTATCATAAAAATCTGATAATGAATGATGAAAGTTAACGTTGTCCATCACCAAGGTAAACTCTTCTTCCTCTCTCAAAATACTCTTAAGTGTATTTAAGAATCCTTAAAAGATATCTACTGTCACCCCTACGCCAATTATTGCTTCATTGTGGACTATGTTTAAACAATTTAATGCTTTTATCATGGTTATGTTACGGCCTCTTAATGACAATACACGTTGATTTCGGGTTGTTCTTTGGAGACTGTATCCGTGGTTTCTTATCATATGAAGATTGAACGGACTTTCATTAATATAAATGATATTTCTGTAATGTTGTTCCAATATCAAGTTTAAATACCATGAAACATATTTTTTTCTTTCTTCTTTTACCTCTGCAGTATTGCGTCTTTCACTAATGGGTCTTTAAATTTTATATGTATTATTCAATTTTTTTAACCATCGCCATGATGTAGAGACATTGACATCGATTCTCAATTCTACCTTTATCTCCTGTAGATTATAGTTTATGTTATATCCAATTAACTCATGTAACTTTTTTCTTATTTCCTCAGTACAACCTGACTGTCAAAAATCACCTCTAACACCAGGATTGATATTATCTGTTTATATATATAAACAGGTAATATCAATCCTTCTTTTGCTCTTTTCCCTTCGTTAACAAGATTAATGATCAAATTTTTTACTTCAACATTAATTTCTGTGGATTGTCTTCGTGCGTTATTCATTTAGTTTTTTGAAAAATTAAAGAAAAAACGGTTGAAATTGTGTATAAGGAAGTTAAATTAAATGAAGCAATAAAAACAAAACTATTTATCATGAAAAGAAAAACCGCTAGATTAAATGCAAAAAACCGCCAGATTAAATCCAAAAAACTGCCGGATTAAATGAAAAAAACAACCAGATTCGTGCTAAAAACCACCATATTAAATGCAAAAACCGATATTACCTATACATATATTACCCGTACATATTATAGTTTTATATTATATATTCGAGAAATCTTTCCATATCATATTTTAATATTAGTATATATTCATTCATTTTTTAACCTTTTTTCAACAATAAAACTTCAAAATGTTTATAAAGCATTTGTTTTCTATTTTATACAAACTATTTAAACACAAAAATTTAATAATAAAAGGTTTTTAATTGTATCTCTTATCTAATTATTAAAACTATAATTGTTAGAAAAATAATTGTTAGAAAAATTATTCACAAGGTAACAGCGTTATTCTTTTGTTGGATTTTTCTCACGCAGAGAAAACGAGAGAAAAAGTTACGTACCAACTACAAATTATTAAAAAAATTTTAAAATTAAAACTAAATATATTTAATGTCCAGATAACACATTGAAATAATTTAATAGTTTCATGTTTAATATAAAACCATGTTAGGCTTATTTTGTGTGTTTCAAGTTATGTGGAGTACTTTTTTTGCACAAAAACAGCATTTTTTCCCGTTAAGCCAATATATGAATATCAGCAACATTGACAACATTGATCAATTTCTTTGCCAAAAGCAAAGCTCGTCTTTTAAACTCTGCAATTGTAATGAATATTGCTTCGAATCAAGAACTTGCTGCATTGATAAGTTGTGGAATAATACTAATCCTATACCGTTGGATGCCTACCTAGCTATGTTTGTAAATAAAATAAAATCTTTTAAAGATATGGTATGCGAGAAAGTTTTAGAGCCTCCTGTGGAATTTACAAACAAAATTGAGGAAGTTTTAATGGTACATTCTTGTAATAATTCTGCTAAAACGTTACATATTAACAAGTGCTTAAAAAACAATACCGCATCGATTCTGGAAAACGTCCCCGTCATAGGATCTGATAATACAATATATAGAAATGCTGCTTGCGCTCTTTGTAACTTTGTCGTACCTTACCCCGTTAAGTTTTTGTTTAAATGCCAGACCGAACTTAAAAGTGCACAAGAAAATGTAAGCATTTTTCAAACATATGGAACTGATGGAGTGCAAGAAATTCTTAAAAACTACAAAAATTGCAATGTATCGTTATATAGAAAGAATTCACATGTTATCAATTGCTCTTCTCATAGCTATTTGAATGACTTGACGTGTCCGAAAAGTAATAAATACTACGATTTATGCCATGCGTACTACGGGTTATATTTGAACTACAGAAACTACGATTGCTATAAATGTAACAACGTAATTAAAATTAATGTAATGAAAACACAGATTAAAAACACAAATAACTCGCATAACGATTTTAATTTTACAGGTAGTACAAATTCATTTATTGTACCAAAGGCAATTATATTTAGTGATACTTTAAAAATAAACAAAATCCAAAGCTGTGAAAATAAATTTATTTATAATCCCTCGACCAGTAAATGCGAGCCAATTATTTGCAATTATGGATTCTCGGCAGCCGGTTCTGGATGTGTAAAAAATAAAAGTTACTCACAAATATATGATACCGAAAACGCAAATTTTCAAAACTGTCTGCTCAACCCAAAAGCAGGCTTTTTTTGGCTTTTTAATGGTTTTATAGACACAAAAACCATTAAATATAATTTCCGTGAGTTATCTGGAGCTCAAATGCAGTATCAAAATTTAACAAACAAAACTTTACTCAAATGGATCACAACACTAAACTTGACGTTTTTAAATGGACTCACTAAAAAAAATTTTAGTTTTCTAAACTCAGATTCTCTTTTTATTACATCAGTTTACGATCAGGTAATTACTGAGTTGTATAAATTCGATGTTTCTAGAAGTTTTACAGAGAACAAAGTATGTGCAGAACCTCAGGTGTTTTCTCTTGGCGTTAACACCAACTTTTCCAGCTTATGCGATTATATGACTGTAAATAAAACCATAAGAAATCGTGATTTTGTTATGTGGATAGAAGTAAATTATCTGGGAACTGTAAAAATGATGAGTACGTGTAATCTTTTTCATTTACAATCTGATTGTGCACTTCGAATTCTGATAGATAACTATGTTATAGTTAATCAAACTTTAATTTACAGCTATTTAAACGCCGAATACAAATTTAGTTTCGACCAATTTATACCTTTTGCTAAAGGTGTTGGAGTGTGCGAATCGACATTTTTTGCGCTTAAAAAACAAAGTACTTTAAATGCATTCGTAAATCTTATATTCCCATTTTTAACTTTTGTTAGTATTGCGTGCTATCTTTTCGTATTTACAACGTACACTTATTTTAAGGAATTAAGAATAATTTCAAACTTTAACTCAATAACTTTATGCGCTTATTTGTTACTTTCTGATTTCACTATTTTACTTTCTGAATATTTCAGTAAAAAGATTATGTTTTGTAAAATTGCTTCTATAATTTTACACTGGAGTTTTTTGGCTGGTTACAGCTTGGTTCTATGCATGGCTGTAGAATTGGCTATTACATTTTCTAGCGTAGCTTCAAAGTCTTTGAACCAATGGAAGATTTTTAAAATCAATATATTTTCTTCTCTATTAATTCCAACTATAATCGTTTTAATGAATTTATCACTGGAGTACACTGGTACCACATACATCGGCTATGGGAATGATGGCATTTGCTGGATTGATGGATTTTACGCAAAACTTTTTTCATACATTCTTCCACTGTCCGTGTTATCACTTTCCTCAATACTTTGTTTGTGCATCACAATTTATAAAATACAAAAACTTGAAAAAAGTACCAAAAAGATTTTAGGTGATGGAAAAATGTCACGTGTCAATTTGCCTTTAGTTGCTATGAAACTAACATTAATACTTGGTGTAACTGATGCTTTGGGTTTTATTCAAATTACAAAGCCGTATTTAACTAAATGGGAAACTGTATTCAACTATGTGTTTTTCGTTGTTTACAACTGTAGTCGATCATCAAAAGGAATTATGTTATTTATTGTTTACATTTGCAGGAAAAAAGTTATTCAACTCTTCAAAATAAGTTTTGCTCGGTTAACCAATCGTACCCAACAAAACACATTTTACGAATTAAACTCTTATTTGAAACAAACAGCGTCATTAAAGTAATAGTCATTAATAACTTTTAATTATGTGTGTGTAATTGCTTACTTAGTTACAAGCTAGCAACCACTGAACTTGGAAATAGCTATAAAAGTTATCGAGATGTAAGAAGAGACATTCACGATACTGTTTTAAAAATTAAAAATAAAAAACATTTTTTATTTATTCTAAGTTAAGCATCATCTTACGTTTTTACAGTTACATAAAAAAAGTTTTGCTTTTTAATTACAACGTGTGTTTCTATAGAAAATGTTCTAATATTCTACGTTTCTAAGTTAAAACATACATAACTTCAAATATGTACCATTCGTGTTGTTAATTATATCTTAAGATTGTAAATTGAAAATGGGGTATTTTATTAAACTTTGAAAACTATCAATGAGTTTTAAAATACTCTAAAAGCTCATTAACTTTACCCGTTTACAATCGGGTCATTTTACCTCAGCTCGATAACTTTTTTTTATCTATTAGGGAAAAGCCGGGTAGCCCCGGACGGCGGGTAACTCCGAATACTTGATGTACAGCTTAAACTAAAGAAGCTATACGATTTTAAATACTATAAAAGCATTATTAGAGTGAAAATATGGCATATACAAAATATCTATCATAATATCCCAAGGCGGTTGGCTGGAAACGAAGATATTGTTTCCCACCACCAGAAGAATAATGTATCAACATATTTGATTCACATATTATGATATCTAATTTTTATGTGTACTTTTTATTGATTATAGATACATTTTTATTTACAAAATTTATTTAAAAAAAGTTCGTTAAATACTTTAATTCACTGTTTTTAAAACTAGTATTTGTAAATGAGGTCGGGTGGTATCAGACACATGTTTGAAGGTGGTTCCGAACAACTTAATCCGTTTACATATTAAAAATGAGCAACTTTTTTATGTAAATAATAATGCATTTAATATAATACACAAATCAATGATAGTTATTCATTTAATTCCAATAAAAAAAACCTTAGATTTGAAAAACGTGTTTTCAAAGTGTTAATTTTCATTAGTAAAAAGTCATTGTTTATATTTCTAAATGCTGACATTTTCATTTCCATTTCTTATATATTAAAGGCAATTTTTAAAAGCGATTTTTTAGAAATGTTTTAAGAACAGTCCAATACTAACTAATTATATATTATATTTGTGTCACACGGGTAAATAATATAATACATATACATTATATACATATATATATATATATATATATATATATATATATATATATATATATATATATAATATATATATATATATATATATATATATATATCAAATTTTCCTAAATGTTCAAGAAAACCAAGTAAATTCTTCATGAATGTTTTTTCAATCATTTTTATTAACGTTTGCAAAGTTGTTATAAGTTCATTCAGCTATCAGCAGTTAATTTCAATTTTAAATAAGCAATAAAACCACACTTCTGCATATTTCAAATGCAATTAGAGCAACTGCAAAATGAAATAGAATCAAAAGAAGTAAAATATCGTTTTAATCGATATTTTCATAATAAATGTTAAAAAACATTGGGTTTAAACTAGCAAATAAAATTAAAATAAATAGAAAATAGAAGTATTATAAAACGGCCTTTATCAACGTCCTTCCCATACGACACACCGGTGGTTATATTAATTTGATATCGTGACTAATACTTTAAAAATTCTCTATAAATTGACTTTCCAGCTTGTTTATATACAAGTCCTAGTTCGTTATCTGATCTCAGTTCAAGAAGTTCAATTTCAGCAGCCGTAGCGCAGTGGGAGCAGCCGCAACGCAGTGGGCAAGTTTAATAACATCAGTAAGGAAGGAGGCGTGAGCTTCCTTTCAAATGCTCTTCCGCGGTGCTCTGTGATAAGACCGTAAGAACTTCTTAGGGCACCTAAAATAGTTAATTAAAAAAAAAAAGAGGGAAAAAAAAAAAAAGACATTGTTCAATGCTTTAAAAAGTTATGTACATTTTGAGAGTTTTAGATAGATCTGTTCCATGAAACATTGTCTTCAAAACTTCCAGATAATGAGACAAATTTCGAGAAACCTTACAGCTTTGAGAAACTTTTCCTGTTCCAAAACAACTTTTGACAAATTTTATCCATTGCTTACAGCAATGCAAACTAAAGGAAACAAAAACAAATGAAACAACAATAAACTTTACGAAGGACATCAATTTCAAGAAGTTTATTTGCATGTTGAAGTAATTTGTGACATGCATTTCCTTCAAAAACCTCATTTTAATTGTTAATTAGTAAAAACTGCTTCTAAAATTTTTATCAAATTCTCACTTGGTAATTTTTTAAAATCATTGTTAACTTTAACGGACATAGCGTGGCTTTTTCTCTGCCTAAAAGTAGCAAAGTTCCCTTCCAGAAAACATGATTGACGAATGCTAGTATTAAGATTAGTTCTGGAAAAGGGCAATTAGTTATAACTAACATAAAATCAGGTTTGTTAAAAAGTGGAAGCTTCACTGTGCTAATGGTGGTTGGGGGCACCTTATTTTTATTATTTCTTCTAATAGCTGGAACCTAATAAAGTATATACTAAACATATATTAAATGTTTATAATTAAACGGGTGATAAAACGTTGATAACAAAATATTATTTAAAACATGATGTTGAATAATTTTAATTGTCGTTGCATTTTTTCAGATCACTATGTGTTTGCAAACCTGCACATCTACTATTCAAAAATTTGGAACAAATATTCAAATTGCAGTTTACATTAATTAATTGTCCTGAGAATTTATTCATTGGAGTGATCGTAATATAATTTTGCAATATGGACAGAAAATTATTGATGTGGCTGTCTGCAGACCATTTACTTCCAAAATTAATTTAAATTCAGCTACAAAAACAAAAGGAATCCTATTTAAACTTATTAAACTGCAGTTTCATGTTTTCATAAGATTCTTTAGTTTGATGTACTAGTAATTATTATTCTGTGAACACCTGTAAACTTTCATTTTTTAGTAGCTTTTTACCCCCTTTAGAATAAAACAACCTTTTATGTTAGAAAGGCAAAATTTTTTCCAACTTTTTGAACTCCTCAGTTTCATCCTCGGTTAATTCTCGGGTGATGACTCTCCGGTAAAATTGTTTCACAAATTTTAGAAAAAGCCTACCATTACCATCATCTACATCAGTCATTACCTAAATTAAACAGGTTTAATTCAAAATATTTTATTATAAATTACAAATTAAATTATCATGTCTACACAAAACCGAATGATATCTTAATGCACACTTCTTTAATTAATCTCTCAAGCTCTCATAACAGTAATATCTTGTGAATTTGTTCGAAAAATAGCTTTCTTTACCTTCACTTTCAATTCATATCATATATTGTAATCTGATATGAACTATTTAAAGATTTATACGTATATGATGCCTCTTCTCTGTGATAGACAGAAACAGGTTCTAAATTAAATCCTAATTAAGTAAAAAACTGTATACAAGGAAATTAAACAATAACGAATTCTTTACCCACAAATATTTTAGGTTGTCGAATATAAGTGATTGTTCAAGAAAAATTAAAAATAAAAGAAATGATTTAACAAAATAGTAAATGTAAAAAGATTTAGCTATTGTATTATCTTTTCTTCTTGTAAAAAAGATTTAGCTATCATATAACCTTTTCTTCTTTTAAAATTTAACCCAGGTCAAGGCCCTGCTGCCTTGTATGGTGTGCTTTTTTAGACAAAGGCTAGGAGAAACCTTTGACTCTGGACCTTCTTGACTCTACTCAAAGTTTTTTGCTTGTGTCTCCTTGATAGTGGCTATGCAACTCTTCCTGTTATCTCCTAATGAGGGTACAGTTTTAAAACTCAGTTAATGGTTCTAAGACCAGCTTGTAGTAAGGTCCCGAACTCTGTGGTTACTCTTAGATAAACTTCCATCAACTGCTGCAAAATATCAAAATATTAATAGTGTCTTGTTGCGCACGGATTATGTCAAGGTTAATACTTTTGGTGCACATTGTCGAGGCCACATAAGGAGATCTACGTTACGTCTTTGGTTTAATTAACAGGATCAAGACAACTGTATAGCCCATTGCTTAGGAGGCCGTGCTCTATCTATGAATGAGTCAAGTTCTCTAAAACTTAAATCATGCTAAAAGTAATCCAAAATTTTAAAAATAAAGAACCATCTATCTTTCCTTTACCTAACTGTTTTAATATATCTATTACAAATTTTCGTTGAATCTTACCTCTTGCAAAGTTCTTCAGACTTGTTTGCTCTTAGTGAGACTAATTTAAATTCCACTGTTCCTTCCTAAGATCTCAGTGTTGATGGGTATTATCTTTTGATTTGCAAAGACTCCAATAGTCACATGCTTGGCTTAGGGAATACATACGCATCAACTCACCTACGTATCGTGAAACCAGGTTCAAATCCTTAGACCATTATTTTATGTGCTTTCGCTTTGCACCTCTTTACTCTATCAACTTTCTCTTTGTTCTTTATTGTTCTCCTTTTTCCCAAGACTGCACTCTTTTAGATATGATTTCTGATC
This sequence comes from Hydra vulgaris, assembly GCF_038396675.1. Classification (NCBI taxonomy): domain Eukaryota; kingdom Metazoa; phylum Cnidaria; class Hydrozoa; order Anthoathecata; family Hydridae; genus Hydra; species Hydra vulgaris. The sequence goes on along the minus strand of NC_088932.1, from coordinate 38,277,229 downwards.
AAATTGACCATGCTCTCTCTTTTTAACCCTCTGCCAATATTGCTGTCATTGGTGACTTTAATGCTCATTACTTGGATTGGCTCTAACGCTACTATTTCTGCTGGCACTAAAGTCTATAACTTCTGCATTTCTCAATCTCTTACTCAGATAGTTAACTTAATGACTCGTTTTTATGAAAACCCTAATCATTTACCTTAACTCCCTGGGGTATGTCTGGTCTCTGATCCTAGCTTGTGTCCAGTTTCTCCTTTTATTCCTTTAGGTGGTTCTGACCATGCAATGATATCTATAAATCTTTTATCTCTTACTTCTTATTCGGACTCACCTTATCATCGCACTGCCTAATACTACCCTAAAGCTGACTGGGATTCTTTTCGTGATTTTTTTTGTGATGGTCCTTGAGTTGATGTCTTTTTTCTCCTAGCTGATAAATGCGCCTCCTACGCAACCTTCTGGATTCAAGCAGGAATAGAAGCTTTTATTCCTTTTCGTCGGTTCCAGGTTAAGCCTCATTCTACTCCATGGTTTTCCTGTGCAGCTTCTATATCTAATCGTAATTATTTTTTTCATCTTTTTCAAAAGAACAACTCCCTTAAAAACGAGCGGCTATTTATTATTGCAAGAAATCAATGCAAACAGATGCTGTTTGATGCTAAGCTGTATTATTCTAAGTTCACTAAATCTTGTATCTTATATCAGAAGTTAGTCATATTACAATCAAATTCTTCTACGGGATATGGTCCAGACAACATTTCTGTCATAGTCTTACAAAATTGTTCTCCAGAACTTTCTTCAATTCTCTCTAAACTATTTAATAAGTACTTGACTGAGTCTTGTTTTCCCGTCTGCTGGAAAATGGCATTTGTTTTTCCAATTTTCAAAAACAGTATTCCTAATGAAATACTGTTGTCACATTTGAGCTGGCTCTTCTAATGATGTTCTTTTTCTTCTAGACGAAGTTCAAAAACGCATTGTAAACGCATTGTAAACGTAGTTTTCTCTCTATTTGTTTATCTGCTAAGCTTGAGTCGCTTTCCCATCGTTAAAAAAAACTTTTACTCGTCTAGCTTTTTCCCCCGCAATTCAACCCTTTGGAAATCTCTCCCATTTTCATGTTTTCCTTCATACAACCTTTAACTTTTCTAGTCTTCTGTCAACCGTTTCCTTGCTCCAATTTAGTAGTGGTTGCTGGTAGCCTTGTTGGGAGTGAATCAGAATAAAAAAAAGAAAAGAAATAAAACAAACAAAAAAAATCAATATTTCTCATTAAAAGCCTCGCTTCTAAGAAATGATAAATCTAACTTTGTTTACAAATTTAGTTGCGCTAACGTAATAATTGCTACTTAGGACAAATTGCCCAAAACTTTTTCCGACGGATTGATGAACATTTTAAGGAAGATAAAAAGTCTTATATTTTTCATCATTTAATGAATAACATTGAGTGTCAAAGGAAAGCTTCCTCTGATTGCATTTCTTTTTAGTTTTAGTTTTAAAGCGAGTATGAATTAGAAGTTAAAGAAAGCTTACATATAAAGTGGAAAAGACCCGGTTTAAATAGACAGTTTAAATATAGAATTTTTAATTTATATTAAAATTTTAATTGTTATTATTGGCTGGTTTTACTAATTATTTTTTGTTGTTGTTTTTTTTGAGGTTGGCTTAAACTTTTTTTTTTTTTTAGCTACTTGTGACCTTTTGTTTTAATACGTATTTTTGTATTGAGTGCCGAGACTAACGCATTTTAATATTGTTTTAGATTTTAATATTGTTATAGATTTTTGTAAATGAGTAATTAATTTTGTAACCCGTATTAAAACGATTTTTCATGGTTTCTGTAAATTTTACTGATGATGAACTATGTAGTTCGAAACATGTCAATAAACATTTTAAAAGTCTTGTTAATTTTATACAAATACTTATTTCCGTTAGGCTGAACATATTATTTGGCAATATATATATATATATATATATATATATATATATATATATATATATATATATATATATATATATATATATATATGTGTGTGTGTGTGTATATATATGTATATATATATATATATATATATATATATATATATACATATATATACATACATATATATATACATATATATATATATATATATATATATATATATATATAATATATATATATATATATATATATATATATATATATGTTTTCATATATATATATATCCATATATAAATATGTATATATATACATATATATACGTTGTATAATAATCTTTTTAGGGGTCATCCATTAAGGACGTCACTTTAAGTTTAACTAATGGCAAGAAGTTGGAGAATGTTGGCTCTTGTGCGCAGAGACTTTAAGAGTAATATATCGCCCTATGTTCGATGAAAATCTCAGCGGAAGGGAGCCAATAAACGTTTACTACCGGTTATTAATTAAATTCTGTATGACGTCCTTTATGGACGACCCCTTAGCGCATTTATTACGACATTTTATTAAAATTTTGTTAATTATTTTATATTATCTTACGATATTCTTTTGAAAGTTTGTTAAAGGAGCTCTATAAAAAAATTCGATGACCTATGGCCATCCTCATCATCTTTGAGCCCCTTGATAAAAAAGGAGGAAAAAATATATCACTTGCGCTTCACTCACAAAATGAATCTATTTCGAACACGCACACACACACACACATACGCACACACATCCACACAAACACACACACACTGATGCAGCAATTTATGGATCTTTCTGACGAAACGATCCAAGGTTTAATGCTAACTAGCCACGATAAAAAATGAGGTAAATGTGTGATGCATCATAGAAACAAATGTTCATCCAATATAAAGTGAGAGCAGATGAAAACGTTAAAAAAAAAGAACTTACAAAATTTAAAAAAACCAAATATACTTTAAATTGAGTTGAAATGAAACAACAATTAAACCATTTTACAAATGGTTTTATTATTGTTTCATTTTGCAGACCATATACAATTACATTTTTTATTGAAAATTTATAACAACTACATATAAGTATATAATTCAACTCACAACATAAGTATACAGTCAAAATAATTTTTCAATAAGAAATTTTTAATACAATATTAAAGTTATTTTTTTCAAAATTTGTAATAATACCAAATAAAGGAAACCAAATAAGATTTAGTATTTTAACACCAAAAACAATCTTTTCGTACATTCCCCAATAAGAGCAATATGACTTTTAGCTTTGTAATAGTAATAGAAATAGTAATATATTTAAATAAGTCCTCGTAGATTAAATAACAAACAATTAAAGAGCAAACAAACAAAACCAACAAGTTATACAAAAATTTATGGTTTGTGAAATATAAACTTTGAGTAAAAAAAAAAAGCAATTGTTATTTCATAGCAAGTAAGTTGATAACAAAATTGGGAAAAAGGAAAAAAAGATTGCTTTCATTTAATTAAAGTTTACATCTATGACAAATAGTATCTAAGGAGCCAATATTTGTAGCTGCTAAAGCACGAATTAATTAATAAACGAGCAGCTCATCTTCAGTAAAAGATTTACTGTTTGCAGCTGTAGAAAAAAAAATACTTGTCAATTCTATTCTTAAATGCGTTAGCTGACGGAACCTTTTTGCATGCTGACGGCAAGTTATTCCAATCATTGACAAAACGATTTGTAATAAAATTGTGACAAGCATTATTATATGTGAATTCACGCATTAGGACGTTGGAAGATGATCTGCGAATTGGTGGATTATGCCAATTGATACTCTAAAAACCGTTTTTTAGCTTAAACTGTTGGATTAAGTCGCCACGTCTCCTGCGAGCCACGTTGCCTCAAGAGTAAGTGATGTATTTCCATCATTCATTACATATTCATGATTACTATTTTAAATAACCAAGGTGTATAACTTTACATTTTGGAACATTTAACTCCATTAGCCATTCCTTTGACCATTCTGTGACAATGTTTAAATCATTTTGGAGGATCAGGCGATCAGCATCGTGAAACTCAGTTCTTATTTCTTGTAACAGTTTAGTGTCGTCAGCATAGATTTTATAACTGATTTTAACTTCTCCGTTACGTCGTTTATGTAAATGATAAATAATGTTGGACCAAATACAGACCCTTGAGGGTCGTTTATGTAAATGATAAATAATGTTGGACCAAATACAGACCCTTGAGGAACTCCGCTTAGAACATCGGTCCAGTCGCTAGAGTGTTCACCTAAAATAGTTCGCTGTTTTCTACTAATCAAAAATGACTCAATCCATTTTAGAACATTGCCATTAATTCCATATGCTTTCAATTTATGAAGTAGTCTACGGTGAGAAACTTTATCAAACGCTTTCGCGAAGTCCGAAAATGCAATATTGACAAAATTTCTTTTACTTAACGCTTTCGTGATGTAGTCGACACTCTCCAATAAGTTAGACGTGCATCCTTTTTTGATATAAATCTATGTTGATTATGTGAGATGCAGCTCGTTTTTTCAAGATATTTAGTTATCTGATCCCTGATAATTTTTTCCATTACTTTACATGGAGCTGATGTGATCGTCTTGATGCCGCTAATTACAGACACTGGTCTGTAATTAGCGGCATCAAGACGACTTACTTTTTTAAACAACGGAGTGACGTGTGACTGTTTCCAAGCTGTAGGTGTTGAGCCTTCGGACAGTGTTTTATTGTAAAGTAAAGTAAGAGGGTAAGTCATTTGAGCTGCGCTTTCTTTAAGTACCTTTGGACTAATGTTATCAGCGCCAATAGATTTATTTGGGTTCAAACCTTTCAAATAAGCTAGCGTCGCTTCAAAATTAATAATTATATCGCCTAAGTTTTCTTGATAATGCCTTCTCTCAAAAATAGGTAACTGACTACTTTTACTATCATCAACAAAAACTGATTTGAAATGTTCGTTAAGTCTGTTAACGTTTCACCTTTTGCATCAGATATAGCACTAATAGATACATGAACATTCTGTTGCGCCTTAGCATAAGCGTACACCTTTTTAGGATTACTTTTATCTGATGCTAGTTGTGCTTCAAATACTCGAACACGACGTTTACATGCTTTCTGCACTTGGCTTCTTAGTTTCCTATATTCACGAATTAGTGTCGCTGATCGCCAGTTAGTCGCAGATAAGTAAATACGCAGTTGTTTTTTTTGCTTTATCATAGCCAGTACCTCCTTATTCATCTACGGCGGATTACGAGTGGTATGGACTTTTTTTAACGGAATAAATTGCTTGCTGAGTTTAATAATTTATTGCAGAAAAGTTCATAGCACTAATTAGTGTTTCTATTTTCATACAATTGCTTCCAGTTAGTTTCCATTATCTTTTTACCAAAATTTATACATTCACCTTTATTAAAGTGATATTTTTTGTTTGAGAAAGTAGTCGAATGTTGAGAAATCAACTAAATGTTCAAGGTTATGATTAGTCAAAGAATCAAGAAAAACACTTGCCGCATTATTGACTTAATTTAAGTTCTGTTAATTAATTAAAGTTAATTTAATTTTTTGATTTTATTTAATTTAATTTTCAGAGTATTTTTTTAAGGAAAATTAAAAAATAATTTTGTTTGCCTTTTAAACGATAATAGTTCATTTAGGTCTTTAAAAGTTTGATTTTTTTAAAGGTTTTTCAAGATTCGAGACGACTCAATAACATATATAATAAAATACATCATATATAACATATTTTTTTATTTTTTTATTATTATTATTATTATGTATTTCGCCGATAAGAAAAGTTTACAAGTTTATGCAATACAAATATATAAATACATGGCTGGGGCAAGAAGAAGACAAGTTCTGTCTTATCACCAAGCCCCTTTAAATAAAAATGTCAATAATAAAAATACAAAACAAAGTAACTCGTAAAATAAACGTTAAACAAAACGTTGCGTTAAAATAAAATAACGAAAAATAAAAACTAAAAAACATTTTACGCTATATTACAGTGTAATATATCCAAAAGTATACGAAGATTTTTTAATTAATTATTTTAATTAAATTATTTTTTTCCTAACTGGTTCTAGATTTATAAACCTTTTGAATTTAAATCATAAAATAACAGATAATACACGAACAACAAACAAACAAACAAAAAACAAAAAAAACATTTTTTAAAAACATTTTTAGTATCATAATGTGTCTTTTATATATGTAAAGTTTTATATATGTAAAATATCAGATAAAAAACAACGTCATAATGTACAAATTGAACTGTATATAGAATATATATTTAAACCATATTTATAAAGAAATAGACAAACGTGATTACTCCTAATCAAAGGCTTCAGAAAAATTTTAATTCGTTGTCATTTATTAAAAGGTTTGCTTAAGTTTGTTTTTAAATTGTTTAATAGAAGAAATAGATTTTAACTCATTATTTAATAGCATGTTCCATAGTTTAGGACCTCTGTTAGCAATTGAGAACTTAGTAACAGAGTAATAGGTTTTAGGTTGAACATAATTGTTTTCTGAAAATCGTGTTGGGTATAGATGATATATTTTTTCCAAAAAAGAGTTAAATAAAATAGGTGCTATTTTTTTATTAACTTTGAACATAAAAATAAGAATTTGATAAAGATTTAGTTGAAATACGTTGAGAATTTTAAATTTAATGAATAGAGGTTTAGTGTGTGAGAAACGATCTACATTTCCAATAATTCTTAAAGCATGCTTTTGTTTAATTAATAGTTTATTTATTTTAGTTACGTTAGTGCTACACCAGGCAACGTTTGCATAACTTAGGTAGCTATGAATAAATGAAAAATAAATGTATTTTAAACAGGTTTGATTTAATAACTGCTTAGCTTTGTAAAGTAGACCAATATTTTTCGAAATTTTATTTTGAATTATATTTATGTGCTCCTTCCAACTCACATTTTCATCAATAACAACACCAAGAAATAACAATGAACGCTCTCTTATTATACAAGAGTTATTTACAACTAAAATTGGAAGATTTAATGGGATGAGTCTCTTTTCATGAAGACGATGGAAGAAAGTATATTTTGTTTTTTTTATGGATAATTTATTTGCTATAAACCATTCACTTAGTTTTGCAAGCTCTTTGTTTACTGTTTCAAATAAAGAATTAATATCCTTATCAGAATAAAATAAGTTGGTGTCGTCTGCAAATAGGATTGAATTTAAGATACTTGAAAATTTATTTAAGTCATTTATATAAATGAGGAATAAAAGGGGCCCTAAAATTGATCCTTGTGGGACGCCGCAGGAAATTGTCGCCAAATCCGTTTTACTATCATTAAACGAGATGTACTGTTTCCTGTTTGCTAGATAACTTTTAAACCATGCTAAGTTAAAACTTATGATACCATAATTTTTAAGTTTGTGCAGGAGAATATTATGATCCACCGTATCAAAAGCCTTACTTAGATCAATAAAGACGCCTAAAGTAAACTTGTTTTCATCAAAAGCTTTAAATATTTCGTGTACTAGATGAATGATTGCATGATCGGTTGAATGGCCAGATTTGAACCCAATTTGTTTATCGTAAAGAATTTTGTTATTAGTTAAAAAAGAAAACAGTCTGTTATACATAACACGTTCTAAAATCTTGGAAAAGCAGGTAAGAATTGAGATTGGTCTGTAGTTTGAGACATCAGAAGGATCACCTGTTTTATAGATTGGTGTAACCTTTGCACATTTTAAGTTTTCAGGAAAAACTCCGTGTTTTAAAGATAAATTAAAAATATGTAAAAGTGGTATTTTTATAAAACTTATTGATTTAATAATGACAATACTACTGACATCATCAGCACCCGAACTTTTATTAGGTTTTAGTAAAGAAACTGAGTTTAATAATTCATCTTCTGTAAGTTCATGATTAGACATGACAGATTTATTTGGTGTTAGGTATGAACGAAAGTTTGTCTGAGATGGTCCTATTTTAGAGGCTAATGATTTATTTACAATTAAGTTATTATTGATTTTAAGATTAGTTGGAAGTGCATTTCGGTCCAGATTTTTCTTGCCAATTACCCTTTAATAATGTTCCATGTTTTTTGTGTACTGTTGTTTTTCTTTAATTTTTCAGAATAATAGTTTTTTTTTGAGCGTTTTAGAACAGATTCAAATAAACATTTATAACTTTTATAAGTAGTTTCATTTACCAAAGTTCTTTTTTCAAGAAACTTACAATATAATCGTTGTTTAATTTTGGAAGATTTAAGGATTCCCTTCGTTATCCATGGGTTTAAAAGAGTTTTCGATTTGACTAATTTAGTAATTTTAGGGAATGCTTCATTATAATGAGTAAGAAATTCAGTTAAGAAGATATCGTAGGCTTCATTGGCATTTTGATTTTTTAGCGTCTTGTTCCAATTTACACACGATATAAGATAATAAAAATATTTTATGGATGTATCGTTTATAATTCGTGCTGTAACTTTTTTTTTATAAGCATCAGGCTGAATGCATTTATTTGAGATTATAAAAATCGGAAAGTGATCCGAAATGTCCGTTTTAAATATTCCAGTTTTAATTTTTGTATTGATAAATTCATTAGTTATAATTTGGTCTATTGACGTTGCATTACCGCTAGTCACACGCGTAGGTTTATTTATTATTGGAATGTATCCACTTTGAAAAATGGCATTAAAGAATTTATTTGTTTGTTTATTTACGTCATAATCCAAAATATTAAGGTTAATGTCACCCAGGAAATAAACACTTTTATTCAAATTCAATTTATTTTCAATTAAATTTTTAATGTGATCTTTTAACGCATTAATATTTCCTGGTGGTGGTCTGTATAATGCATGCACGACAATGTTTTTTGAGGCTTTATTAATGATTTCCACACATAATGACTCATAATCATTTGTGATTGAACTTAAATTTGAATTAAATTTGAATAATAGTGAATTCCTAATAAACATACATAAACCCCCGCCTTCCTTGCCCAGGTCTCTAATTTGGTGGACTACATTGTAATTGGGTATTTGGAAATATGAATCGTTCTCAACGTTTTTGTCTTGACACTATGTTTCACTAAGACAAATAATTTAAAAATTAATTTTAATTTTATATAGAAACTGTTTTAATGATTCAAAAATTTTTTTTAAACTCCTAATATTAATATGAAGAATTGAAAATGAGTTATCATCCATTCCTTTGGTAATGTCTTTTGAGTATGGGTTATAAATTAATGGGCTAATATTTTTAATTAGTTCATCATCATTATAAAAATTATTATCAGGATCAGAATTGCGATTTAAAAGGATTGAATTTTTAATTTTAAATGTTTTAAATTCAAAGTTTGACAAATCAGTTTCCTCAGCCATTTTAAATAAGAGTAATTTTAAGAACCAAAAAATATAAAAATTTAAAGAATTTAATTGATGGCACTCGTTTTCCTAAATTCCTTTATAATTAATTTATCATATACAACAATACAATATTTACCGTTTGTCCTGTGCAACTTTCTCTTTTCAAAAAGCTTTTTCCGTATCAACGCTGTTTCAATTGAATAATCTTCGTTAATAAATATTCCGGAGCCTTTAAGTTTGTTCGCATTTTTTAGTATTTTTATCTTATCTTTATAGTCAAGTAGTTTTATCACAATTGTTCTTGGCTTATTTAAATCAGGTTTACCTGTCCGATGGGCTCTTTCTATATTTACTCCAGTTACATTAAGTTTATTTTCTAGTAAGTTTAGTATTTTAGTTTCAGAACCATCCCAACTTTCTGAATCGTTTTCCAAAATTCCTTCGAAACGTAAATTGTTTCTTCTTTGGCGATCTTCAAGCTGTCGAATTTTAGTTTTATCTTCATTTCCTAAATTAGTATTCAAAGAAATCTTTTTCTCTAGGTCGATAACCTTTTTATCATGGCAATCTTGTGTAAACGATAAACTCTCTTCAATGTCTTTTTGAACTTTTTCATAATTCATCAACTGCTTCTTTGTCAAAATAAGTTTCACTTTCCTGTTTTCATTTTCTTTTTTTAAAGATTCGCAAGTGTTTTTTAGTAAAGTAATATCTTTTTGTAATACGTCGATTCTATCGTTTGTAATTTTTAAATTACCGCTTATCAGTTTAAAAATATCTTTTTGCTGTTTCTTAAACATCTCTTGAAAAATTTCTCGTACTAACTTTATTGAGATTTCGGAGTCTTTAATTGCATCCATGTTATTAATAAAGAAATACAGTATTTATAATTATTAATTATATAAATACTAAGAATTAAAAATAATGCAATTTATTTCCTTTAAAATTATAGCGCTTGCAAAAACACAAGTCTGTTCACATATACAATAAAATATATCTAAAAAAGAAGCTAGTAGCATTTTATTTTTATAAATGAACATAAAAATTATAACCTAATACAAGTTAAGTTTTTCCAATTTTAAGACTCTCATGGTTTTGCAAACTTTGTTATTTAATTATTTTATGCTATATGTATTTTGCTATCCCAGTATTTTGCTATCTCGTGTATTTTGCTATCTCATGCTATCCCAGTGGTTAGAGGGCTTAAAATAGACGTCTTTTGAACATTCAAAGGCGTCCAAAGCGTTAAAAGACGTCTTTTTTACGTCCCGTGCCCACAGGGATATTAGCATGTGAGAGATAACTATGGATTAGACTAAAATAAAGTTTTTTTTCCTAAACTAAAGCCAAAAAGGGATCAAGATTTATATAAATTGCCTATTGCAGCCAATATTTTCGGTTCAATTTGTTCGTTATGATTTCTCCATGATAATTTGTACACCAAAAAACTTTGCACATTTTATCCGTTTTATTGTTTGATGGTTCATGAGCTGGAATTATTTACGGAAGAACTATTGATTAACCGGTTTTATGAAATGAACAAGTTTTTTAACAGTTTAAAGATTTTCAGATCAGTATTCATTCTGGCAAACATCAATTTTAAATTATTGTTGTAAAACAAAGCCATATCATCAATATAGTATTGAAAATACTATAGATGACACCCTATACATATCATTGATATAAATTAAAAACAATAGCAGTACTAGAACTGATCCCTGAGGGACCCCACACTTTATATCAAGATCCCTTGACTCTTTATTCGTGACAAGCTGCTTTCTGTTGGTCGGATAATTTTTTACCCACTTATACATTAAGTTTTTGATGCCATGTTGTAATTTTGATAATAAAATTCCGTGGTCAATTGTGTCAAATGCCTTTGAAAAGTTAATAAATAAAATATTATCAATGATAACAATTTTCTAAAATAGCACAAATAGTTTCTTTAAGTTTTGTATAATTGAAAGTTCACACCATCATTAAAACACTTTCTATTTTAAAGGCATAGTAAATTGTTATTTTAAACGCGTAGTAAACTGTTATTTCAAACGCATTTTTTATTTTAATAGTAATAGTATAACTATTATAAAAAAACAACAACAGGGGAAGTTGGTGCACAGTGGATCGGACTTCTTAATTTTTTAAATTGAGTAAAAGTTAAAATATGTAATTTATTTTTTTCAAAGCGAAAGGATTGAGATATATGTCCTTCATGATAAGAAATCACTTAAATCAAAGTATTTATTATCTAAAGGTTTATTGATCCACAGTGCTGGGGCACAGTGGATCAATAAACACAGCTGCAAATTAATGGTAGTGATAGGGGCATAGCCAAATAACTTTGTAAATGTAGTAATAGGGGCATAGCCAAACAACTTTGAAGCTGAGGGAGTAAAGACACTGTACACAAGAGTGCAATGAAAAACAGAAGTTTTTCAAAACTGTCTTGTAACAGCTCTAAATATATTCAATATAATAAATTATCATTCGATTTATAAAATTTTTGGATAGAAAAATATTTTTAGAGGTGCCCGAAGTCTTTTAAACATTTTTAACAATGAATAAATTGAACATTTACAGGGTCCCTATATTTTGGAAAAAAAAGTTCTACAAGAGTAGGTCAACCTGTACTCAAAAGAAGCGAAATTATATAAAAAGTTCAAAAATAATATTTGTTTCATGTAAAAGTTATTTTGAAGTTTATTGTATAATAACTATGGTTTTTAAACTAAGAAATAAAAAAAGTGCATTTTTACAAGTTTTTCGGGAATATTTTTTTTTATGTTTTTTTTAAAAACAATTATTATTTTCAAACTTTTTATGAAATTTCATTTCTTTTGAGTACTAATTTGATCTTCTTTTGAAGAGTTTTTTTTCCCCAGAATATTAGGGGCCCTATAAATGTTCAAGGGCCTTGGGGCACCTCTAAAAATATATTTTTTTTCGAAATTTTTTGTTAATTTAGTGATACTTTAATACATCGCATATATTTAGAGCTATTACAAGAGAATTTTAAAAAAATTTTGTTTTTTAATGCACCCTACTGTACATTATACTTTTGGTATACTTTTATTAATTAAATTAGTATAAAATCTAAAAAATAGACATTTTGAAAGTTGGGAAGAAAAAATAAAAAAGAATTTTTTTGATAACAAAACTTATAAAAATATTAAAAAATTAAAAAACTTATTCAAATATTATTATTCATAACTTGAAACCAATAAATTCATTTTCAAGTAGTTTGTTTGTGAAAAATCCATGAATTTAATCTTCAAGATCATTAACGGGGCATAGGTAAGAAAATTTACTTTAGTTAGCTAAAATCAAAAATTACCTACCGAAAACCGTGCTCAAAAATTATGTGGTAACAACTAGAGCTAAAAAATTTTATCATTAATTTTTAAACACTAATTTTTATCAATGTACGGTAATATTTACATTTTTTTTTATTCATGATTAATTTAGTTTAAATCCTACCCGGTGAAAAATCCCGGTGGGAAATGAACAAGAACTAGATGTCTTTAACATCTTTAAAAATTCGATTTTCGAATTTTTAAAGATGTTAAATTCGATGAAAAGTGTCGAGGTTATTATAATTATAAGAATAATTGAAATTTAAACATTGCGATTTTGTAGCAATGTGTCGCTTGCTACATATAATAGCTTTGTAGCTAGCTACAAAATATCAACAAATCAATAGCTGGTTTATAGCGGTTTTGTAACGATAAGAAGCTATGTATAAAAGCTAGTGGGTCTATAGCTAATTAAGCTTGCCTCTACGCCAAATCGCTGTCTTTACAAACATTGATAGCTCTTTGCTAACTTAAAAAAGCTAGCGATCCTCGTGGCCAAATCGCTGTCTTTATTGTTACGATTATAGTTTGCTATTCGCTAACCGATTTCCCACCGGGTGATGAACTTGGATCATTTTTTCTTTTAAGTCTCTTTTTTCTTTTCCAATCCGAATTTTTTTGTGGCAACTCATTAACCTTTTTTTTTTTTTTAATACTAATTATGACTGAATATGCTACTTTTAACTAAAAATTATGCATGTGATCTGTTTCCAATAAGTGTAATGTAAAAATATACTACGATTTAAATAATTTAAAGTAATATGAAAGTCAAAATTACAAAAACAAATTTGTTTACGAAAAAATTGCAATAATAACATAAAGTCTTTTAATAAAATTACATAAAATTAGTTACGCTTAAATTAATGTTTAATATTTTTTTAACTAGATATTTCCTCTAATGAACATGTCTTCACCATTATGACAAATTTTCACCGTGCAATGCTGACATCGATTTTTTGGTATTTTGGCACACTCTGTCCCACTGTGAAACGGTTACCAAGCCCTAGTAACAACTATAAATAAAAATTGCTGACATATGAGCACATAGAATGATTACATTATCAAGATGAAGAAGATTTTAATCTTTGAGAAAATGCCTTTTATTCACTCTGCCCCTCGATCCACTGTACCCCAACTTCCGCAAATAGGCGATGTCATTTTATACTAACGCAAGCCTTTTGTATCAACAAAACAACCTCGCGACGTTCTTTTACTATAATTTATTACGCATTTAAAATTGCCAATATGAAATGGAGTAGTTGATTTAATGAAAATGACATTGTCGCTCGCTTCTAAATGGCAAGTAAAAAGTACATTTAAAAAAATTATTTTTTGCAACGAAATCATTACAAATATTTATTCTGTTGAGTTTATTTTTTTAAATTTATTTAAACACGAAAATAATCATTCTTATTTTATAAAGCGGCCGAGGCGCAGTGGTTAGAGTGCTTGATTTAGAAGCAAGAGATTCCGAGTTCGAAGCGAACTTTTGGCATATTTCGTGCAATTGGTAAGGAAGGAAGCGTGAGATTACTATTTAAATGCTCTTCCGCAGTGCTTTGTGACAAGAACTCTTCCGCAGTGCTTTGTGACAAGACCATTAGGTCTTCTTGAGGCACCGAAAACAAAAACTACAAAAAAAAAAAAAAAAATCAGTTAAAGATTTAAAATCTTAACTTAATCATAACTTATCTTATAAGTCGTCTTACATGTACTAATTTTAAATTTATACGCATTTTATATACTTTTTCATATATATAAACAAAACGTGCAGTACACTAAAGTCTTCTTAATTTGAAAAAATATTTTTATATAAAGTAAAACAGTGGAGAAGTATGAAAAAAAAAATTACGTGCGTGTTTATGTGTGATCTATTCTACATATTAACATACATACTAGCGATGCGTGATAATTCATATTAGAGATGCAAAAATACATTTTCAATACTCGCACTTTTTAAGAAATAGACAATTGCACACTTCCACTTCGAAACCCGTGTCGTCAGCCCTGAAATGTATCGATGCAACCCTAATAAAGTAACAAAACAGTAGGAAATTGCGTCCTTAGATACCTAAGGAACACACATATAGCAATTACACAAATAATGTAGGAAAAAGAAAACAAATGAAGCATTTAAAAAAGAAATATATTCACAAAACATTTACATCTAAATATAATTTTCGTGATAAAAAAATATTCTCAATTTGTCTACATAAAATAGCGGGATAAATTTGCGGGATAAATACTTAAATAATTTTTATTTTTTAAAACTATCTTAAAAAAGATATTCCATTTTTTTATCATCACCAAAAAAGTTTAATCGTCTGCATAAAATTTTACAAGAAATAAATAATATATATACATACACACACACACACATATATATATATATATATATATATATATATATATATATATATATATATATATATATTTATACACACACACACACATTAAAAAATATATAAAGATATTTATATTTCCTATTTGTCAATCTATCATAAATTGTGAAATCCAAAGAAGTTTTTAAAAACTAACATAAATATAACAAAATATTGTGTATAGAAATATAAATTAAAAAAAAGTATTGTGATAAACCTAGAGCAATATTTATTAATATTTAGTAAGAAATTTAACTTATTCATTTCAATATTTTAAACAATAATATCAGTCTTTAAAAATGTTTTTAGCCAAAACTACTGTATTTTAAATTTATATAATAAAAAACCTACAGTTGGACAAATCACTGCAATAAAACAAAAGCAAAAAAAATAATGCGTCCATTTATATGAACCCAAAGAACCTAAAGATTCTACAGAACTTTTCTGTACATTCGGAAATACAAAGTCGGTTTTTATCAAATTCAGAACTTCGTCATTACTGACAGTCGTAGAGTCTAATACTGCACAACTTTGTTCAATTCTTTTGTCTATAACATTAAGATAATCAACAATATTTAAATCATGTTGATCAACAACAAATTGACCAGTTTTAACATGTTTCACAGAATTATCTGCAAGAAGACTACGCAATTCACTTTGTTCGTCAAATGTATCATTGTCATCTGACAAATAATCTAGTTCATTTTTAATATCGAAATTTTCCATACGAAATGATTCCTTTGTTGTATCTGAAGGCTGTTGATTCTTCAAGGATTGTTCACTTTCTTCGTTTTTACAAAACTCTTCATGCAATATACTATTTGGTAAAACTGGGATCTTTATAGTCTTCAGACCATGCAAGTCTTGTTCTTTATAAATTTTATTGGCTAACTTGATATCAGATATCTAAAAATTATATGTTGATAATAAATCAAAATAAAAGATATATGATTCAGGGCTCAATTAGCAAAAGCAATTTTATTTAAGCTCACACAGGAAAAAAGTTTGGAGTGCATCCAATAAACTACCTTATATTTTAACAAACTACCTTATATTTTAACAAACTACCTTATACTTTAACAAACTACCTTATATTTTAACTAACTACCTTATATTTTAACAAACTACCTTATATTTTAACAAACTACCTTATACTTTAACAAACTACCTTATATTTTAACAAACTACCTTATATTTTAACAAACTACCTTATACTTTAACAAACTACCTTATATTTTAACAAACTACCTTATATTTTAACAAACTACCTTATATTTTAACAAACTACCTTATACTTTAACAAACTACCTTATATTTTAACAAACTACCTTATACTTTAACAAACTACCTTATATTTTAACAAACTACCTTATATTTTAACAAACTACCTTATATTTTAACAAACTACCTTATATTTTAACAAACTACCTTATATTTTAACAAACTACCTTATACTTTAACAAACTACCTTATATTTTAACAAACTACCTTATATTTTAACAAACTACCTTATATTTTAACAAACTACCTTATATTTTAACAAACTACCTTATACTTTAACAAACTACCTTATACTTTAACAAACTACCTTATATTTTAACAAACTACCTTATATTTTAACAAACTACCTTATATTTTAACAAACTACCTTATACTTTAACAAACTACCTTATATTTTAACAAACTACCTTATATTTTAACAAACTACCTTATATTTTAACAAACTACCTTATATTTTAACAAACTACCTTATACTTTAACAAACTACCTTATACTTTAACAAACTACCTTATATTTTAACAAACTACCTTATACTTTAACAAACTACCTTATATTTTAACAAACTACCTTATACTTTAACAAACTACCTTATATTTTAACAAACTACCTTATACTTTAACAAACTACCTTATATTTTAACAAACTGCCTTATATTTTAACAAACTACCTTATATTTTAACAAACTGCCTTATATTTTAACAAACTACCTTATATTTTAACAAACTACCTTATATTTTAACAAACTACCTTATATTTTAACAAACTACCTTATATTTTAACAAACTGCCTTATATTTTAACAAACTACCTTATATTTTAACAAACTACCTTATATTTTAACAAACTACCTTATATTTTAACAAACTACCTTATATTTTAACAAACTACCTTATATTTTAACAAACTACCTTATACTTTAACAAACTACCTTATATTTTAACAAACTACCTTATATTTTAACAAACTACCTTATACTTTAACAAACTACCTTATATTTTAACAAACTACCTTATATTTTAACAAACTGCCTTATATTTTAACAAACTACCTTATATTTTAACAAACTGCCTTATACTTTAACAAACTACCTTATATTTTAACAAACTACCTTATATTTTAACAAACTACCTTATATTTTAACAAACTACCTTATATTTTAACAAACTACCTTATATTTTAACAAACTACCTTATATTTTAACAAACTACCTTATACTTTAACAAACTACCTTATATTTTAACAAACTACCTTATATTTTAACAAACTACCTTATATTTTAACAAACTACCTTATATTTTAACAAACTACCTTATATTTTAACAAACTACCTTATATTTTAACAAACTACCTTATACTTTAACAAACTACCTTATATTTTAACAAACTACCTTATATTTTAACAAACTACCTTATATTTTAACAAACTACCTTATATTTTAACAAACTACCTTATATTTTAACAAACTACCTTATATTTTAACAAACTACCTTATATTTTAACAAACTACCTTATACTTTAACAAACTACCTTATATTTTAACAAACTACCTTATATTTTAACAAACTACCTTATATTTTAACAAACTACCTTATATTTTAACAAACTACCTTATATTTTAACAAACTACCTTATATTTTAACAAACTACCTTATATTTTAACAAACTACCTTATACTTTAACAAACTACCTTATATTTTAACAAACTACCTTATATTTTAACAAACTACCTTATATTTTAACAAACTACCTTATACTTTAACAAACTACCTTATATTTTAACAAACTACCTTATACTTTAACAAACTACCTTATATTTTAACAAACTACCTTATATTTTAACAAACTGCCTTATACTTTAACAAACTACCTTATATTTTAACAAACTACCTTATATTTTAACAAACTGCCTTATATTTTAACAAACTACCTTATATTTTAACAAACTACCTTATATTTTAACAAACTACCTTATACTTTAACAAACTACCTTATATTTTAACAAACTATCTTATATTTTAACAAACTACCTTATATTTTAACAAACTGCCTTATACTTTAACAAACTACCTTATATTTTAACAAACTGCCTTATACTTTAACAAACTACCTTATATTTTAACAAACTACCTTATATTTTAACAAACTACCTTATATTTTAACAAACTACCTTATATTTTAACAAACTACCTTATATTTTAACAAACTACCTTATATTTTAACAAACTACCTTATACTTTAACAAACTACCTTATATTTTAACAAACTACCTTATATTTTAACAAACTACCTTATACTTTAACAAACTACCTTATATTTTAACAAACTACCTTATATTTTAACAAACTACCTTATATTTTAACAAACTACCTTATATTTTAACAAACTACCTTATATTTTAACAAACTACCTTATATTTTAACAAACTACCTTATATTTTAACAAACTACCTTATACTTTAACAAACTACCTTATATTTTAACAAACTACCTTATATTTTAACAAACTACCTTATACTTTAACAAACTACCTTATATTTTAACAAACTACCTTATACTTTAACAAACTACCTTATATTTTAACAAACTACCTTATATTTTAACAAACTACCTTATATTTTAACAAACTACCTTATATTTTAACAAACTACCTTATATTTTAACAAACTACCTTATATTTTAACAAACTACCTTATACTTTAACAAACTACCTTATATTTTAACAAACTACCTTATATTTTAACAAACTACCTTATACTTTAACAAACTACCTTATATTTTAACAAACTACCTTATATTTTAACAAACTACCTTATATTTTAACAAACTACCTTATATTTTAACAAACTACCTTATATTTTAACAAACTACCTTATATTTTAACAAACTACCTTATATTTTAACAAACTACCTTATACTTTAACAAACTACCTTATATTTTAACAAACTACCTTATATTTTAACAAACTACCTTATACTTTAACAAACTACCTTATATTTTAACAAACTACCTTATACTTTAACAAACTACCTTATATTTTAACAAACTACCTTATATTTTAACAAACTACCTTATATTTTAACAAACTACCTTATACTTTAACAAACTACCTTATATTTTAACAAACTGCCTTATATTTTAACAAACTGCCTTATACTTTAACAAACTACCTTATATTTTAACAAACTACCTTATATTTTAACAAACTACCTTATATTTTAACAAACTGCCTTATATTTTAACAAACTGCCTTATACTTTAACAAACTACCTTATATTTTAACAAACTACCTTATATTTTAACAAACTGCCTTATATTTTAACAAACTGCCTTATATTTTAACAAACTACCTTATATTTTAACAAACTGCCTTATACTTTAACAAACTACCTTATATTTTAACAAACTGCCTTATATTTTAACAAACTACCTTATATTTTAACAAACTGCCTTATATTTTAACAAACTGCCTTATACTTTAACAAACTACCTTATATTTTAACAAACTACCTTAGTGCAACCTGGTAACACCACTTTTAAAATATAATAAATAACCTTTTTAAAAATATAATAAACAACCTCTTTAAAAATAGCTTATAAGACAAAATTTTACTTTAATCAATCAAAATCTTAGGTGTTAAATAAATTAAAATTTTGAATATGAGCTCAATGAATCAGTAATACATCTACTTGGTTTTGTACATATAATATATATGTTAGAAGTTACTATTGTAAATAATTTAGTAAATAAATTAACAATTAATTACAAAGATGTAATTGATTACTAATTAGGTAAATAAAACTAGGTATCGATTCCAGCCTTAAAAGGTATTGATTCCAGCCTTAAATGACTTGGATACTTAAAGACACTGAGTGGACTTTAAGTCAATAAAAATTTATTTTTATTTATTTAACCAAAAATCGAAAAATTATAAAATTTTATTAGAATTTTTTTAAAGTTAATTTAGATGTCACTCATATAGTTAAAACTAGTCAATGGAGTGACACCTAAATAAAAAATAAGAAAATCACAACAATGTTAATAATAATAATAAATAAAAGCATGCGTAAATTAAAATGATTAAACAAATAATGATGAAAATATAAAATCACATATTAATGTTAATAATATAATAAAAAATAATTTACAACAATAAGCTTATGTTCATATTATAACAATGATATAGTTTATGTTCAAAATATGATCCAAGATACACCATCAAGACAGTTAAACATTCTCCAGGTGTCATGGTTTGGGCTTGCTTTGCATATAAGGGTGCAGGAAGTACAGAGTTCATTGAAAAGAACGAAAAAATGAACAGTGCCCAATATGTTGACATCTTGTCACAAAATGCATAATGTTCTTTGAAAAAGCTTCACTGTTCAATATTTCAGCAAGATAATGCCACTTGTCACACCTCTAAAATATCAAAGGTTTGGTTTGTAGACTACAAAATTGAAGTTCTTCCTTGGCCTGGAATTAGTCCGGATCTTAATCCAATTGAAAATTTGTGGAAATTCATCAAAGATAATCTTGATAGAACCAAATGTACATCTACAGAACCCTTGAATGATGAAATCAGATGAGTTTGGTGTCTGGAAGCTAATAAAGATCAGTGTTCAAAGTTGGTTGAAAGTATGCCAAGAAGACTTCATCTGGTGATTAAAAACAAAGGATATCCATGTAAATATTGATATAAATATTTACATTGCTTTGTTTAAATGTATTTATTAAAAAGTTTAAATGTTTAAAATGTATTTATTTTCATTTGAATTCAATTCATTTGTGTGTGTTTGTTTATTGATCGCTTAATGTGTATGCGATTGAATGCTGTGTAAATTCCTTTAGGTTTTTTATTAAAGCATTTCATATATATATATATATATATATATATATATATATATATATATATATATATATACAATTTATCATCAAAGTTCAATATTAGTTTCATACATTGAAAAAAAAAATGAAATTACACAAAATTGTTAAGTGGTTCTAAACTTTTCAGTACCTGTAGAAATAATTAGAAAGTTATATACAGTTATATAAGCTATATATAAGTTAGAAAGTTGCAACAGTTTGAAATTGATAAAAAGTAACAACTAACAATGATGTAAAACAATTATAGTAATTAAAAAAAAGAGATAAAAGTAATAATCATAATTATCATAATATAAGTAACAATAGCAATAAATATAAAAATCTGTTATATGTTAATATTGAATTTATTGCTGTTGTAACCCATTTGTGAGTGTTTGACACGAAATTCACAGCAACCATTAGACCTAAGTTAATGATGAGGAAGAGTCATGGCAGTTTAGTTGTAAGAAAGAGTGAACAGAATTGTATTCAAACATCTATCATATTTAAATTTTACAGTTTTACTTTTACTTGAAAATTGCATTGTGGCAATATCTTTTTAATTTTATTTATAGCAATTATTTGCTGTTTTATAAAGTTATATCATCTTTTATTTATTAAATAGTGTTGAGAATTATTAGATTAGTTTCCCTTAGTGGCTGAAGTGATTAGTTCGCTACACTTTGAAAGTACAAATTAGGGGTTTAAATTCTGTCGCTTGCACAATTTTTAGAGAAAAAATGTTTTAGCAAGCTACAATATAAAGTTTACTTTATATCATATATCATTGTAGTTTTAATTTTTTATTTTTAGGTGCCTGAAGAAGTCTTATCAGTCTTATCGCAGAGCACTGCAGAAGAGCATTTGAAAGGACGCACACACCTCCTTCCTTACCGATAAAACAAAACTTGCCCAGAGGTGGTGTTAAACCACCTATCTCTAGCTTCTGAGGCTGCTCAGTTTAAAAATAGTTTAAAAAGCCTGCAACTTTTAAAGAACGCTTTATCTTTGCAACAAAGAAGTATTAAAATAATTAAACTTAGAATTAAAAATACAATGTGGCCAATCCACAATGGTCACTAGTAGTTGTTTTTTTTTCCTTTAGATCAAAAGAATATTAAAACAATCAATTTAAACTGAACATTTTACATTAATTTTTTTTTTTTTTTAAATAATTCACCTCCCCAAAGCCGAGAAGGCCACTACAGATGAGGAGGCTACTTGTGGTTATCACCCTCTCTCAACTCTATAACTTCGAAACACGAACCTTGACGAACAAGGCCGCTGCGCGGAGAAACAAGTTGAGCGCGGTACTACCAGGGACGTGGTGGGAATCGAACTTGGAACCTCTCGCTTACGAAGCGAGCGCTCTACCACTACACCACTACCGCACTACACCACTACCGCATTAAACATCAATAACAAGATATAGATAAAATACAATAAAATTTAAGTGTTGTTTAAAAATTTTTTTTTTTTAAAGTATACTTATTTAAACTTATACCACTTATTTGTTAAAACTTTCATGATGCACAACATTATTGTCTTATGTTTGCTTTCTCACAATTTAGTTTTTTTTTTTTTTTTAAATGAGCCTTGAATTAACAACATTTAATATCTCATCATAAGTCTAAATTTTTCACACGTTTAAACATTTATTTGCAGATAGTAAAAGAAAAATATTTAAATTTTAAAAATGTTTTTATCATAAAAAATACATGATTGTGCAAATAAAAAAAACTATATATATTCATTAATATTTTATATAAAAAATCATTAGCAGTGATTTGTTACTTTATTTAAAAGCGTTTTAATGATATAAAAACATTATTCAAGATCAAAGTTATTTAATTTTAAATTTATTTAATTTAAGAGACTATAGTTGTCTTAATCAGTCTTCATTCATAAAATCGAAATAATTCTTTTATTTAAAAAATAACATTTTTTTAAAAAAATGCACACTTACATAATTTATACTAAAAAAATCATACTTGGATAATTTATTATAAAAAAATGCATTCTTATTTAATTTATTATAAAAAATGCATACTTATGTAAATTATACTTTAATTTAAATATAATTTTTTTTTACTTAAATAATAAGAAATTATAAAATATACAAATAATTAAAAAATATAGTAACAATAAAAAAACGTACTTTACAATTAAACATGAGAGCCAGCTTCTGCAATGTGTCACTGTCTTTTACATTTATATGAATGAATGCACTTTTTTCTCCAAACAAACATTTGTCTTCATTATTTGATATTTTTTGGGTGACACGTGAACGATTTTGCATATCTTCTTGCAATTTAACTTTGAGGTCATTTGAGACACTAGGAAAATTTAAACTATAAACTTCTTCATCATAAAAATAATTTTCTGGTAACTTCTGTATATTTTTATTGATTGTACCGTTTTGATGATTCTGGATGGAGAATTTCGGCAATGACATAATCACCAAATCATTTCAAGGATTTTTTGTATTCTTATAAACATTATAACATCAAATCATTTTATAGTATTACTTACAGCATATTTCACATACTTTTAAGTACATATAATTTAATATGTACTTAAAAGTATGTGAAAGAAAATTTAATAATTTTATTGAAGTAATTTTAATATTTGCATTATTTAATTAAAAATTAAAATCAATGTTAAGAATTATTTTTAAAGGACTGAATTTGTCCTCAATATCTGTCCCATGTTGTCAAAGTGATATGGTAAGGTTACAAAACTGCTCTAAAAATCTGTCAGTTTAATTTTTTTATGGAACTGAATAACATACACAAAAAGCCTGATTACATTTCAGTATTTGAAACTAATACTAATCGAAATACTCAATTCTCAGTACCAATTTTAGTACCTTTATTACAAAATGCACAAAAAATCTATTTTATAAATGTATTATATCTAAAAAAAATCCTTCATGTCCCTTGAATATTATTTATTCACCTCACTAAGGCCAATGGGGCCACAACAGCCGTACTTATTATTTATATCTAAACTGACATTACAATGCTTTCATAACACTTTGAAACACAAAACACAAACTTATAAAGTTGCTGCATAGAGAAGCTTGCTTACTCCAAGGGACAAGAGATGTGGAAGTACTAGAGCTTCTTGCTTAAGAAGCAGAAGCTCTAGTACTTCCACATTATAAATTTGCATCTCTGATTGTATATAACAGTATGAATAAAATTATATTAGTAATGTAAATATACATATATATATATATATATATATATATATATATATATATATATATATATATATATATATATATATATATATATATATATTTACATTACTATGGTATAATAATAATACAAATACTCTTGTGCATTTAAGAGTCCTCAATACTATTAAATAATAGAGCAATATTTATTTATTAAAATGAAATGAATAAAAACAACTTTTGATGGAACTCTGAGTTTCAGGCCTTTTGGCAATCACCAGCTATTGTGTATAATTGGAAAACACAGGTTTTATATTTTTAAATTTTAGTTTCCATATTTCTTTAGAAAGTTCAGTGTCATTCTTATATTTGGGTGCATTGAAAGATTTAAGATGGTTGGCATATCTTAATTTAAACGCAGTTTCACTTATACCGAAAAAAACATTATAAAAGATATGAAAAAATATCAAAGTGCCGGCATTCAAAGAATTTTTTACTTTCCTTATTTGACACTGGGGACTAAAATCTTTAACGTCTTTTTTTGTTTTTTTGTTTTTGTAACATCAGAACTCCTTCCACCATAATTTTAATTTGTATTTTTTAATCAGTTTTTACTTTACAAATTATACACAATGGCTGATGATTGGTAAAAGGCATGAAACTCCGAGTTTTACGAATAAATAAATATATAAATATATATATATATATATTTGTGTGTGTGTATATATATATATATATATATATATATATATACATATATATATATATATAAATATATATATATATATATATATATATATATATATATATATATATATGGGTGAAAACAAACAAGTGTGAATTTCATCACAATAAACTGTACTAATTTGCCAATCCATGTATGAAACCAGAAGCAGTTGTAAAAATGCTTTACAGGAAGTGTCTGATTTTGACCCTTAAACATCAGACAGGTCCCTAATATTATAGAAAAAAAATTTCTTTAAAAGTATATTATCTTGGGTCTCAAATGAAGTGAAATTTTATAATAAAAATATTAAAATTTCTAAAATAACTATTACTTTGTATTTATATTATTAGTTTACATTTTAATGTGTAGAAACTGCCATTTTTTAACATTACTAAAAAATCAATTTTTTACCAGTTTTTTCAACTTTTTTTAGAGATATTTTTTAAAAAAATGATTATTATTTATGAAATTTTTATAGAACTTCAGTTCTTCTGAGACCCAACATGGCATACTTTTGAAGCAAATTTTTTTCTCTAATATTAGGGACCTGTTTGATGTTTAAGAGTAAAAATGGGGTAGTTCCCCATGTCTCATACTAATATTTTTATTATTCTTTGTTCATTTACACAACAAAATATTTATTAATTAACTTAACTTTTATTTTCACCCCAGCCGAATATATATGTGTGTGCCTATATATATATATATATATATATATATATATATATATATATATATATATATATATATATATATATATATATATATATATATATATATATATATATATAAATTGGCCTGGGAATTTTACATTTGCCCGGCCCACATCAAAGAAAAAGAAAGTATAGAAACGGGTTAAAAATTGATAAAACCAGAGAAAATAGTAACTTTCAGCTCTTCCTTTTCTTTTCTTGCATTCACTCATTTCGAAATTTTTGACTTGATTTAGGCCAGCCCACCACCCCAAATTCATATCGACGCATATTTTCCCAGTGCTCCTTGGGGCCAGTACTATATATATATATATATATATATATATATATATATATATATATATATATATATATATATATATATATATATATATATATATATATATATATATATATATATAAATATATAGCATATAGTATACAGTATAAATTTTAGACTTAAAATGGTTAAAATAAACTTATATAAAGCAAAATCAATAACTTTATTATGAAAAAAAAAATCTCATGTAAACAACTGCTTCTTTCAAGAATGCTTTCATAGTATATCTGTGTATTTACTTTTTTTATGCAATTCTGTGCATAAGGAACCATGACATATACTGAATATGCACGCACATGAATTATTGAAACTGTGAAGAGGTCTATTGTATTTGAAATTGTTTAAACAGTTAAAAAAACAAAACATTTAAATAGCATACCACAAACTTCATTATTAAATAAGCTTGCCTAACTTGGGCTTTTCCTATATAATACATACTCAAGTTGGTCTACTATTGTCTACTATATTACTCTAGACAATAGAAATAAAAAAACTACTTTTGTTTTTACTCTTATATACTGATATATAGATATAGATATATATATATATATATATATATATATATATATATATATATATATATATATATATATATATATATATATATATATATATTCAGATATATATATATATAATATATATATATATATATATATATATATATATATATATATATATATATCTATATCTATATCTATATCTATATCTATATCTATATCTATATCTATATCTATATCTATATCTATATCTATATCTATATATATATATATATATATATATATATATATATATATATATATATATATATATATATATATCTATATATCTATATATCTATATATCTATATCTATATATATATATCTATATATATATTTATAAATTTTTTCTGTCATAAATTTTTGATTTTAAAGATTTGTTTTATTTTACTCTTCAAATTCCGAAAAACTGTTATTGTTTTTAGAAACTAGTAATCACTAAAAATGTTTAAAAAAAGGTACGCTGCTGAAGAAGCGAATACAATTGGTAATGCAAGAAGAAATACCTTTAGATAATTCAACTGATACAGATATTGAACAAAGTAATGAAAAATATCTTTGACTTTGAAATCAATAATTTACCTATAGAGGAAGACTTTACACTAATGTATGAAAAAGTGTTAGAGCTTGAATCAACATTAAATGAAAATGTAACTGTTTTAATTACCAAAAGTAATACAGCTCATGGCCAAGAATTCAATATTAATGAAAAACAATAGTTGATGAAAAAAAACAAAAACGTAAATCAACATTATTATGTTTACCAGAAGGACCTGTCAGTGATTATTTTATTGACTGCAGTGACAAGAAAGAATATTTGTCTCATCAATATCAAGTTCTTTAATATTGATATAAGAGACAAAATTTTATTTGAAAACAAATTTTATATCAACCAAAAACACAAAAAACTGCAATTTCAATGAATGAGTTATTTGTATTCTTAGGTATAAATATTTTAATTGGTTACTATAGTTTACTATCTTTGTCATGCTATTGGAATAATTCTCAAGACCTAAATATTTCACTTGTTTCAAATTCTTTTTCAAGAAGTAGATTTTTTACAAATATTAGAAAACATTCATTTAAACAATAATCATATTATTATTATTGTTTCCTATCATTATCCTATCTAGGGCAGGATGTGAAGTTTGTTCTTATAAAAAAAGGCAGGAATCAAGACCCTATAGCTATTGTGAAACCTGCAAAGTGTTCTTATGCATTAAAAAAGAAAAATTTAAAATTTTTTTCTAGAACATCACAATCTTTAATACCGCTTTTTTATACTCTTTGTTTTTTTACTTTGATGTTGGCTAGTTAGCTGCATTGTAATAAGAAAATTGGTTTATGTTGAATTTATATTGATTGCTTATCATTATGATAATTTTTTTAAACTTTAGGACATTTAATTATGAGGTTCTGAATAAAATAAAAAAGTAAAACTTAAATATATAATAAAAAGAAAGACATTAATAAAAAAATGAAAAAATTTATAACTTCATTTGGTTGGGGTAGGAAAGAGTATGTGTGGCAAGGAGTGGGGTAAAAGGTGGATGGCGTATTGATACATGCACTCCCCAGTTACCTCATCAATAGTTGCTTACCTCATCAAAATTTAAAATCAATTTCATTACAAAACAGTTTTTTTGTTACTCTGCAAGTATATGGATTTCTATATATAGGAAATGGGGCACGGACCCATGTTTTTGTAGCAGAATATTGTGATTAATTTTTCTCTACCTACTAGACTAGCTGGAGTTCTGAAACTTTTCGCATTTTCAAAGCACTGATAAACATGCATATTAAAACTGTTAAAAAGGCTCAAGACACTAGACGAGGCTGGATCATGTGTCCCACTTTTTTTTAGTAGAATCTTGCAATATTAAAATAGATTTTATATTCTTTTCCAGACAAACTGGAGCTCTGAAAATTTCAGTGTTTGTGTAGTCTTGATGAACATGTGTTAAAATTGTTTCTAGGGCAGGCTACCAGAGAAAATTAAAAATGGCTACTCATTTTTAATTTTTTTTTTTTGACTTAAAGTAAAACTTTGAAAATATTTTCTTCAAAAATTTTTTAATCTGTTTTATTTAAAATAAAACAGATTAAAAAATTGACACTCTTTTTAAAAATAAAGTGTCAGTTGTTGTTTACAGGTGTATAATGATACAAATTGTGTTGGTAATTAAAACCCAATACTCATCTGCTCTAGATGGACATAAAAGTTTATTGAAAGGGCCATGCAGGTTGATAAATGTTTTTATAATATCTTTAACAGATGACAAATTTTAACTTTTTCCTGCCATTATCATGAAAAGATTTCAAAACAATACATTTCATTTATCACACCAATCCAATGAAACACATGAAGAGAGTATTTACACAGAATTAACTCACCAAATTTTAATGTATTAATGTTAGTTTGCTGATTAGTTTGAGAACTTTAAACACTAATTTAAAGCTAATAGTATATATAGATCCTGGGTTAAACTGATGATAGGTCCTGATTCCAGGAATTGTTCTACTTTTTGTGATGATGGCAGATTGTTAAAATTTTGTCAACTGTTCTTTCCAGATCTCTAAACTAATTCTTCTCTGGCATCTTTTTTACAACAATCAAATCCCTTAAATCAGTCATTCTACAATAAATTAGTTTAAAACAAGTATCATTTGACAGTTTTTCCAAAAATACATGAATCCATTCTTACTGTAAAACTAACTTTTAAGTTGCATTTCAGATTAAATTAAAAATGAAAAACTAATAGTAATTAATATAATTAAAGCAATTTAAACACTATGGTAACCATGTTAATGGAAAACCAAACAGTGATTAATTTCTTTTATCTTGTTTTGAATATGAAAGATAATTGTTTTGTCTTTTTAAGGTTTAATTGTAATAAATTTGGCAAAAATTTATTACAATTAAACAACCTTGTGTTTAATTGTAATAAATTTTTGCTAAATGTTAAAAATGTTGACAATGAATTCAATAGGTAATAAATTTCTTCTATACTAGTATAATGACATGTTTTTTTTTAATAGTTTCTGTTAATGGTTCTTATTTAATAAAGCAACTCAATGTTTTATTAAATAAGAACTATTAGAATTAAATTATTAGACATTTTAGAATTAAATATCAGTTAAAATAATGAAAGATAATAAAATTAAAAATAAATTATTAAAATAAAAAAATAATAATAGTAAAAAAAAGGCGATAATTTTCTTTTTTATTGGTGAATTTTATGGCAGGATGTTTTTTTTTTACTGTTGGATTTTAATTAATTAAACAACTTGCTGTTAACATTTTAGCATTAAAAATATCCACTAATTATAATTTAAAAAATTTAAAATTTGACATTTAAATTTTATGTAAAATTCTGTTAAAATCATTACTTTAGATGGATGACTGTTTTTATTTTGTATACTTAGAAATCAAACTTCTTATAAACATATTAGCTTTCTTAAAATATTCTAAAAAAGAACATCGAATATATAATGATCAAAAACCAAATGAAAACCAATGGCCTCTGGTGCCCTAGTCTGATGGACCATCTATCACAATCTATCTTGATGGACAAATCTGTCACAAGATTCCACTACAAAAAAGTGGGGTAAATGACCCAACCCCCCCCCCCTGGTGTCTTGGGCTCTGGAAACAACTTTAACATAGCAACCAGACAATCTCTAATGGCCTTATTATAAAAGGACAAAAATAGACTTCGACAAAGCACTAATTGCAACAATTTTAATTACAACTATCAAAAATGAATTGTCTATAAAAAATGTTTGTCTTTCTAGACAATCATTTTAAAAACGGACACTAAATGAACAATCTCGATTTTTTAATGAGGTATAGAAGATCTATTTAATATATAATTTGGACTTATAACGAGTAATTAAATTTTCACTGCAGCATCGTTTCAAAAACTGAAAACGAGCACAAAATTAAAAATACAATTTTTCTAACAGAAGTTCATTTTTTAATTTTTTGTCCAGCGTGTGCTGTTGATTAAAAAGTTAATGTATATTTAAAAACCTCAAAATGGACTATTTTGTGCTCAATTGAAGTTCATTAATTACTCAGTTCAGTTGTTTTTCAATTCTCAGTGAATGTGCGTGAAAATTTATTTTTAAAATGCCCTCTCCAGTTTGGGATTACTTCAAAAAAGTTGAAGGTAAGTTTATCATTTAAAAAATTTTCCTTAGTCACTAAAATCTTTATCACCTTCAATAAAATTATTTTAAAAATATGTGATCAAGGAGTTGTCCTTTATAAAATGTGGATTAGTAAGTAGAAGATTCTAATAGGTGTTAAAATTTATTTAGGTTTGTGAATAAAACAATAGTGAAAAAGAAAAATGTTTTTTACTTTCATATTATTGATGAATATGTACGCAAGTTTTAAACAATAATTAATCATGGGCAATGATCGTCATTTGGAGTTTTGATGTCATTTCAATATTTTTTTAATATTATAAATTTACTACATAACAATCTTCAAATAATACGGTAATGAAAGATTTCTGGTTTTATGAAATCAAGTAAATTTAGACAAAATCATAGACAACAAATAGACAAAAAATTATGCTTTGTAGACTTATGAAGTGAAAATTATTTTTTAACTGAGCAATCTTAGGACACCATCAAAAATTTGATAGACACAACAAGGACAAAAAGTTAAACATTTGTTGTGTCCATTACAACATACAGAATTGTCTATGTCTGTGTTGTAAGTCTATCCATAGACTAGTCTGGTTACTACTTTAACATGCATGTTCATCAACACTACAGCAATGCCACTACATCAACACTACAGCAAAGTTTCAAAGCTCCAGCTAGCCTGAAAGGTAGTGAAAAATCAATTGTACTATTTTGCTCTAAAAACATTGGGATTGTGCCCTGTTATTCATATATGGAAATCTATAAACTTGCAGTTCTAAATCCTTATATTTTTTGAAAGATCACTAAATATAGAATGATGTGTAAAACTTTTTTTTTGATATCATCAAATGGACACATGGGTGACTTGAGCATCAAAATCTTTTATTTCAAAAATTGCCTAAATTTATCTAAATTGATAAATACAAGTACTCAATATTATTTTACATTTCCGATCATTTCATTGGATTCATCATCCCTGAAAATAGCCAGGTATAAATTTTTAAGAAAAATTATATTTAAAATTATGTAGCTTTATTATTGCAGATTTAAATAAAAGAAAAACAAAGTTAAAAGTACAGTTGAAAAAAAAAATGTTTTTACTTAAATACAATAACTATCATATATCATCAAAATGATGTATTAAATATATTTATTAAAATAATAATAAAATAGAACTTTAATCATTTATGGTACCACATCCAGTGAAATAAAATTAATCTAAATAAGTGAAGCAAAAAATTAATAGTTTACATCATATTTAATATTATCAACAAAATCAATTAAAGGAGCATATACTAAACAATAAAACTATTTTGAACGCATTTTAGAACTTAAATAATTTTATGAAATTTTAGTAGATGCATTTTCCAAATTATATACTGATTATTTGTCAAACCTTGTTTTTCAAAACTCTGATTTTTTTTTTTCAATTGGTCAACAATGACCTGCGAGAATTTATTTTGGGAGGTCAAAATAACAATTTTAGTCATTCCAGGTGATCATTGACCGGTTATTATTTTCCACACCACACTATACCAGAGTGTTAGCTAGCCCTATGGCACCACGTATACCGTGGAATTCTCAACTGGTTTTAAACTTCTAAAATTCAATGACCTTTTTTTTTAATTTTAAGAATTAGGACAACTTCAATAAAAATTCTCAATTTTATAGAATAACAATAACAATTTCCCCTGTATACTGTGTGTGTATATATATATATATATATATATATATATATATATATATATATATATATATATATATATATATACATATATATATATATATATATATATATATATTAGGGATGTGGAGTCTCAAAAGAACTCCGGCTTTATATCTCTACTTTTTCCAAGTCTGTAGTGTCCAGAAGCTCTAAACATGTTTGTTGACTTATGATCTGTGACAAGAAAAAAATTCATGAGATTTAAAGACTTGAAACTCGTTGTTTTTAAGCTCGGAGTCCCGGAGTCCTTACCGCCATTATACTTAAGGACTCCGGGCTCAAAAAATGATTGTTCCTCTAACCTAAAAGTCTTAACTTTTTTCCTATTAGTAGTCCATAAACTTATTCATATTTTTAGAGCTCCTGGATACTAAAAACTAGGATAAAGTAATCTTTTTGTGACTTTCAAATCCGGAGTCTTTTTGGGACTCCGCATCCCTGATATATATATACACACACTAGTGTTTTCGTGCTCATTTAACTTTTATAATCGCTTAAAAAGCGCTTGTTAAAAAAATAAAATCTTTTTTTAAAATTGCAACAAAGCTTTTAATTTTTTTATTTAGGTGCCCCAAGAAGTCCTTAAGGTCTTATCGCAGAGCACAGCAGATGAGCATTTAATTGGAAGATCATGCCTCCTTCCTAACAGATGTCGCAAAACTTGCCCAGAGGTGGGGTTTGAACTACGGATCCTATGTTTCTGAGGCAAGTGCGCTACCACTGCAACACGGCTGCTTGTATTTTTTTTGTTCATCAAATACTTTTATAAAAAATCATATATATATATACATACATATATATATATATATATATATATATATATATATATATATATATATATATATGTATATATATAAATATATATATATATATATATATATATATATATATATATACATATATATATATATATATATATATATATTTATATATATATTTGAAAGACAGTTAAATGCAGCCTTTATATATATATGAAAGACAGTTAAATGCAGCCTTTGCGCAAAATACCTTGAAACTGGATTTTGGACTTTGAAACAATTACGAAAGAGTATAAAACATCACAAAAATGTTCCTAATATCGTACAAACAGCAATAGCAAAATATGAGAGATACATTGTAAGTGATCACTAGAATATGAAAATGACCATATCACCACAGACAAAATGTTATTAACAAGTGTTCTTAACAATTACTTCCAACCTGGATTCATTTTAGAACCTGCAGACAATAAAAAGATAAAACCTTCAGAGAAAATAAAACATAGACCTATCATCAAAAAAAGGTCCAGAAAAAAATTTTTCACTTACATCTGTACCCCACAAAATTTATGAGAGGATTAAATGTAATTGAATTATGCAGTTCTGCAACAAACACGATCTTATCACCAACAAACAACATGGTTTCAAAAGCAGGAGAAGCTGTATCACAAATCTATGTGAAGCAAGAGATATCTTAAGGGTTAATCTATTTCATAGATTATACATAAAATATATTTAGTGTTAAATAAAAAACTATATAGACTTATCAAGGTAATGCTATCAATGTAATTTACACTGACTTTTGTTACCTTTTAATAGTTTATCACACTATTGACTTTTATATGAACTTAAAGCATATGGCAGTAGTTCATTAATCTATTGCGAGTAGGAAGTGATTATCATAAGTCTAAATAAAAAAGTGCCACAAGCGGGGTACCACAAGGTTGGCCCACTACTATTTATTCTCTTTTTTAATGATCTCCCAAATAATATTACCTAATAATCACATCAAAATATATGCCAATGATTAACTATAGGAGCTAATAAAAAAAATATCTGAGTAAATCAAGCAAAGATATTGTTTCCTTGCAAAACAACATCAACAAGCAGTAGAGTGGTAAAATGTCTCCTGCTATTCAATACAAAAAATGTAAAGTGATGCATATAGGCAAAAAAAAAAGAAACAAATCAACACAAAACTACGCAATAGCAAAAGACAATACATGTTATTAACTACAAGTCACCACCACTAAACGTTACCCCTGGCGTATATGTGTCAAACACCTTTAAAGATAAATAACAAGTTGAATTGGCAGCATTAAAAGTGACCAGGATTCATGGAAAGCTCAAAAAGTTGTTTAGAAGCAGAGGCATGCTGCTTTAAAAAGTACTCCACATTAATTACATTAGACCACACCTCAAAATTCTCTGTCCAAGTGTGTTTATCAAGCGTGTTCAACAAGTAAAAAAAAAAAAAAATGCTGTAACTTTCCTATTTTGTTTGAGTTATGCGATACACACATGTTTTAATTTGTTTTTAACAGGGTTGGTCAAATGCTTAGTCAAGATTCTATTTTGCAGGAAAGAGAAAAAAACATCTATGGCCATATTGAACTTATGATAATGCAAAGAGAAGCGAGTGAGAATTTATCTAAATGATTATGAATTTTACCGTATGTCATAAAAAATAAGAAGTAGATTTTCTTTACTGCTCAGTAAAGTCTTAAATGACTAAATCATTTTGTGATATTTCAGATTGCTTACACCTTGCCATTAGAAACACAATGATCATTGAAGCAAAAATTGTCAAAAAGATCAGTGCTTTTTTGAACAGTTTGCTATTTTAAAGTCAAATATTCATCATCAATCAAAAATAAATATGAATGCATCGGTCCATTCATGAGGTCCTGAGACAGAAAATTTATTTCTTGGCTAAATTTTTTGTAATGCTTTAAGATATAGTATAAGGATCTTAAAAAAAGTTTCATTTTATTCTATTTCACAGGAAAAAAAGTAGAACATATTACCATTTTTGCAATATGTTATTCTTTCTTTCTATTTCTCTTATTATTTGTTAGGTTTAGCTTTATTTATAAAATTGTATAAGAAAAAGTAGGTTTGAAAACAACTCAGTTCAATTTTTTTAAATTAGAGAAAATCACGAATATTTGTTTTATTGGAATTAAATTAAAGTTAAATTGTCATAAAAATAAACACCACAGTAATCTGAGGCTTCGGAAATATTAAATGAAGATAAATATCTGCTGAACTTAAGAATTGGAAAAGCAAATATTAATCTGCAAACAATTTGCACTCATTATAACCAATAATTTGTTAAATACTAATCAATATAAGTTATGCTGCATACACATTAATATCTCTCAATTTATTCAAAGACTTTTAAAGAAAATCTAAAAACTGTCACTTAAAGTATAATCAACTAAACTCTGCTTTA
Source organism: Hydra vulgaris (assembly GCF_038396675.1). NCBI lineage: Eukaryota > Metazoa > Cnidaria > Hydrozoa > Anthoathecata > Hydridae > Hydra > Hydra vulgaris. The sequence continues at coordinate 38,241,501 of NC_088932.1, read as the reverse complement.
AATCCTAGGTGAGGGAAGGAGGGGGGGGGGTGTTTGGCTGTGTAAAAAAAAATCAAGAAGTGGAAGAAGTTGAAAAGAGACATGACCCAGATTACATGTGACATAATCAATCTGTTATACAAAGAGCCTAATAGTAAATTCTGTTATACAAATTGCCTAATGTTATATAAAGTCAGTAATCTAAAAATATATTTCAAAGTTTTAACTGTATCAAGTTGCTTGTATTTTTTCTATTTATTTCAAATAATTGTAGCAAATAAAAAAAAAACAAATCTAAAAATACTTGTTGATTGATGGGCAAATACTGCGGTTAACTTCATTTAGACAATTTTTTAAATATATTTTTTCAAAGTTAAGGAGGTTATAATTATTTTAAATACTATTACATGTAATAAAAATCACTATTTTAAGAAGAGCTATCCAGAAAATAGTTCTAGAAAAAGTCAGACACTTGTAGAAAAGTTAGAAAAAAGGCTTTAAAGTTGTTTGTTTTTGCTATTCATAAATAGGGGAATGCTATTGCATGGTGTTAATGGGGCTATAGTTTCTAAATCATTGCACTTGAAAGCCTAAAATCTACATGACAATGACGATGCATAAATGATGATGGTGATAATTTACCCAATGGCCTGACTAAAATTCTTTAATGATGTTCCACAGTTATCTTTATTCTACCTAAGCATTTTTCAAAAATTTTTAATTTAAAATAAGAATTTCTTAATCTTTTTTCAAATTTATAATTCACAACTGAAAATTATTTTTAGTAAATTAATTTTAATATTAATATACTATCCTTAACAAAATTTTGATGAAAAGGTTGATTTGTATAAAAAAAAAAAGTGCTTTTTGAATAAGTCCATATGGAAATGGCAATTATACCCTTTCCTTAATTTAAAACAAGTATTTATTTATATTTCTTTGAAGATTTGGTACTAAAGGATTTGTAATCTACATCATTTCAAATTTTATGCAAGCGGTTTGATGTTGTCATGCTTTTTTTTTTGTATTGATTTTTTTAAAATTGTTCACTGCCCCAATAATAAGCATAAAAAGTTTTTGTCTTTATTGAAGCATTTTTATTTTTTTTAGATAATAAAAGAACCTTAGGTGGAGACTGGTATACATATTTATTTTTAGTGTTTTAATTGTTTTTTTAGATTTTCTTGATTTAAAACATTAAAAAAAGATTGATTAAGTTTATATTGCTTATGCTTTTCTCTTTTGTTTGTCGTGATATTTGCACTAGATTTTAGTGTTTTCTCATTTTATATTGGTGCCATTACAAAGCCAATTTTCTATATTTAAGTACAAGGCGTTATGTCAAAAAAGAATAAGTTTTTTCTGTACAAAAAATGCAATAACTTTAGATTCACTTAACTTCTAAAGTTGAAAGACCCCTCAATTTTAAAGTTTCTTTTAGCTCTATACAACCATGCTAAATATAAAAAAATGTTGACAAAAAAAATCCTGTTAATTAAAAATATATTTTAAATAAAATTAAGAATGTATTTTAAATAAAATTAAGAATGTATTTTAAATAAAATTAAAAATGTATTTTAAATAAAACTAAAAATGTATTTTAAATAAAATTCAAAATGTATTTTAAATAAAATTAAAAATGTATTTTAAATAAAATTCAAAATGTATTTTAAATAAAATAAAAAATGTATTTTAACTAAAATTCAAAATGTATTTTAAATAAAATTTAAAATGAATTTCAAATAAAACTTAAAATGTATTTTAAATAAAATTTAAAATATATTTTAAACGAAATTTAAAACTCATTGTAATTGAAATTTGGCAAGTTGTTAGGAACGAAGTTTAAAAAAATAAAATTGAAAAGTTTTTTTTAAAAACCATACATACCTTCAATATTTATTCAACACTTCATTAACAGTAAAATTCTTAGTTTTAATAAATTCAATAAAAACGTTTTTAAAAATTAAAAATGTATTTTAAATAAAATTCAAAATGTATTTTAAATAAAATAAAAAATGTATTTTAACTAAAATTCAAAATGTATTTTAAATAAAATTTAAAATGAATTTCAAATAAAACTTAAAATGTATTTTAAATAAAATTTAAAATATATTTTAAACGAAATTTAAAACTCATTGTAATTGAAATTTGGCAAGTTGTTAGGAACGAAGTTTAAAAAAATAAAATTGAAAAGTTTTTTTTAAAAACCATACATACCTTCAATATTTATTCAACACTTCATTAACAGTAAAATTCTTAGTTTTAATAAATTCAATAAAAACTACAAAAAAATAAAGCAACAATAATCACAAAATAATAATACCAACTTAATAAAACTAACTTGAAATAAAACTCTATTAAAAATACACATTCGTATCATACTTTCACAAAACAGACTTTAAAAATGCATGTCAGAATTCCAATTAAATATTATTTTTGATTTTTTTTAAGCTAATTACAATATGACTGTTAAATACTTTATCGCTTAAAAATTTTTTTATTTTAGCTGCCATTTTAAATTAACTTTTTGAAAATATTTTTTGTACCATAAGAAGCATACTGATTACGTCGAGTAACAGAAATCCGGTGAAAAAAATACGGTGTCGCGTTAAATAAGTATATCGTTTAATGTTTACAAAATGATATTCTGCGCATGCGTTAGTATACGGATTGTAACGAAGAAAACTGTCCGTCGGAGTAAACTGTCCGATAGGACATTTTACTCCGGATTAGATTGTCCTACATTGGAGAAAGTTGTCCGCTTTGAATAATGTGAAATTTCATTTGACAAAATAATTTAAATGAGATTGCGGACGATTTGAAGTAAGACGAATAAAGAATGTACTTAAAGAGTTTTTAGAGAAAAAGAGGTTTTTTTTTGTATAATTTAAGTTACTTTTAGAAATACTGTCACCATAGTTCTTATTCGTAAGAGTGTTATTATTATTAGTTCCTGAATTTAGTTATTGTTATTATTTAATAATAATATTTCCTACAATAATAATACTTTAATAATAATTTAATTAGTTTTAAATGGAACTAGAGATGATAGCTCCTATCGGCAGTGATGTACTGCATTAAAATAAAACATACTAGTATTTAGTAACTAGGCAAATTTATCGTTGTTTTACATATACATTATATATATATATATATATATATATATATATATATATATATATATATATATATATATATATATATATATATATATATATATATATATATATATATATATATATATACTATAATTATTATATTATTTATTTAATTAGTTAATTATTATATTATTAATTATTATAATATTTAATTAATAATATTATAATTATTATATTATTAATTATTATAATATTTATTTAATTAATTATTATATTATATTATTATTATTAAGACAACGAGGGGATATAATACAACTGTATAAAATTTTCAATGGTTACGATAAAATTGAATTTACAGAAAATCATTCCTTTAAATCAAATTGTACTCGTGGCCATATCCTAAAATATTCAAAAGACTTTTCGAAACATAAAAACAGAGAAAACATTTTACTTAATCAAGCTGCAAATTACTGGAATGCACTGCCAGAAACTGTTGTCAAAGCTGCTTCAATAAATTCATTTAAAGCAAGACTTGATCGATGGGAGTCAAACCATCACGAGACTCAGCTGTCAAAGTGTGTATAAAATTACACTCACTGGTAGCAATACCAGTCACAGCAGAAACTAATACTAATACTAATTATTAATTATTATAGTAACTGTTACTATAGCATAGGGGAGAGTGGGGTAATGGCGAACGCGGGGTAACTCCGAACATGGTCAAAACAGCATTGTAAAAAAATAAATTCGACAATTTTTTTTTACCTGCTGAGAAGGGATCCTATGCTCAGTTCCAGACGTGCAGTAGTGTAATGAAGCTGCGGATGTTGTTCACTATAATTTGATTTTAAATTTTTCTGATAATTTTATGCAACTTTTTTCTTGAGTAACACTCTGTTGTAACTTCTATGGAAATAAAGTCACTCCTTTTTTTTGTTTTTGTTGCATAATATAGTTTTTAGACTTAGTTATTACAATTAGCTTTTTATTCGCTATTACACAACAGTGCTTGTGATTGCCCCCCAATGTGTTCGGAATTACCCCACGTAGGCAGGGTAATTCCGAACACCAATGGTTTTATTTCTGGCATAAATTTTTATTTTATAATAGGATTTTTAAAAATTCCTTTTGAGGGTTTGTGACTGAGTAGTTAAACTAATTGATAAGCAATAAATATGATCAATTTTGTATAACTGGTGTCTTTAATTTGCATTCCCGCTTAGGTGTTCGCCAATACCCCACTCTCCCCTATGCTATAGCATATGTATGCATATATATATATATATATATATATATATATATATATATATATATATATATATATATATATATATATATATATATATATATATATGATCGTGTCCTGTCGTGAGGGGGTCGGCGATGGGGCTGTGTTCTAATTAGGCTACGTCTTGAGGATATATTCGTTAATCTTAGGATGTACCATGGGTCCAACAGCGTGGGCTGATATGGGAAATTGCTTTCGTTGCTGTCGCCTTGCGTACCTCGACAGGGGTCTGTGAGGGCGGTGGGGGAGGATGGAGTGACTAATTTATGATCACTGGTTACTTTCTCTGATCGAATAGACTTTTATTTTAAATTAATTAATTTATTCTTACTCTACCTCTTGTCATTGTTGCGGTTTATTTTCGTCTAATCCTTATTGCTGTTCTAATGATCGTGTCCCGTTATGAGGGGGCTGGCGATGGAGCTTTGTTCCGATAGGTCTACGTCTTGAGGATGTATTGGTTAATCTTAGGATGTACCATGAGTCCAACAGCGTGGTTGATGCGGGGAATTGCTTTCGCTGGTGTCGCCTTGCGTACCTGGACAGGGGTCGGTGGGTGCGGCGGGGCAGGATAGAGTAACTAAAATATGATTACTCTATAACTTATTTGGTCAACCCACCATTGATTATGTAATCGTATAATTAAAAGTATTTAGCAATTTTCAGCAATCCTAAGCCTCATCCTTTGTCTCAATTCACTTTCTATCATTATGACTAGATCTTTATATTTAGAGTTCTATAATAAAAGATACAACTCTGACAAACAATGCCGGGGTTGAGATAAAAAACGATATACAAACGATTCGGAGAAAAGGACGACCTGGAAAGCAACACCGTAACAGGATAAAGATATCGATATATAACCAAGTGAAAAAAGATACAGAAACGGATGCTAAAGATGTCAAAGTCCTCATAAATAATGAGTTGATTACAAAAGGTACGTGAACGAGAACGGTATAAAAACAAAATTTGAAGAAACAATAGCATTTCTTACGGAAAATGCAGAGTTATTCCCTATTAAGGATGATTCTGACATTGATAATGTTTAAATAACCTTTTCTAATACACATGTCTTATAAATCACAGCCTTATGTAGTTTGAGTGTCACACTATAACATATCATGACCTTTCCTCCTCCTCTTAAGTAGTTGAACTCAATTAGCTTCGACTGCGAATCAATAGCGAAGCAGTAGCGAACCCACTTCCATTTCCACTGAGTGGGAATGGACACGAAGCATAGGCAACAACTTCTTTAGACTTGAATTACTTACCCTAGGCTGTATGGACATTTTGTGGATACAACTCTTTGCACCCTTGCATAACTCTCAATTGACTATTCCGGGACGAACCACACGTGCAATTCCGTTCCACAAAGAAGCCTTCATGCAATTAATCAAGTTCAAACAACTAGAACACAACACTGGTAACGCCAGATGAGGAGCATGGTCAACAACTTCTTTGGACATAAAGGACATAAAAGACTGAATAATCACCCTATACTCTTTGTAGCCTATTAGAAACCATCTTTTTGCACATCATCTGAAATTTTGATTTAATTTTCGAGGATGAACCACACTAACAATTCCATACAACAAAAAACCTTACATACGGTTAATCAAATGTATACCAATATAACACAGCACTGACACCGCCATCGACTACGACCATTACGACAATAGTCTATATTAATTATAAAATTTAAGCTTGAATAAAACAAACATTTAAACGGTATCAACTAGAAATTATAAACTTGTCGTAAAAAATTATAAACTTGTCGTAAAAATAACTATTACATTAAAATGGTATTACACATAATTTATAGTCTGGGCAAAAAACGAATATTTCCACTAAAACGATATACTATTAATTTTTTATGGTTTGTATTTTCCGATGAAACGTCAACTGAATTATCACCCTAGAAACGTCAAAACACAATAATCAAAAACAATCCACAGAACACTGAAAGGACACTTACCGTACACAGACCTGAACACTGAATGATACTCTCCTTCAAACTTCACTTCTCAACACTGGACACTTGCCCTAATATGGTAATTTACCTAGCACTCCCTAGCTTTGAGCGGTTGACTTTGCTCCGTCGGTTCCACGTCTTGAGGATGTATTGTTGAATCTTAGGATGAACCATGAGTCTGTCAACGTTGGCTAATGCGGGGAATCGCCTTCGCTGTTGTCGCCGTGCGTACCTGGGCAAGGGTCTGATGGCGCGTTGGGGGAGGTTAGATTAACTAAAATATGGTCACTGGTCAACTTCTCTGGTTAACCCAACATTTACTATATATCCATAAAATTAAAATTCTCTAGCAATTTTTTGTTTGCCATAATCTCTATCTAATTTGATTTCTCTGTATCCATTAAAACGAAAATTATTCAGCAACTTTTACAGCTTCCACGGCGATACAATAGCAAAACAAATTTTATAGTGGCATCAACTATCAATTGTGAACTGTTTAAAAAATAATTATTCCGTTAATACGGTAGTAACCATAAACTCCGATCTCGGTGTAAAACGAATACTTCCACTAAAACGATAAACCATTAATAATAAGAACTATAACTATAATAAATAAAAATAATAAGTATATTGATATTATGAATATTAGTAGTTATAATCCTAATAATCGCAATAATAGTACCTTTAACTATAATCGGAATATTCAGAAGTACGACTACACAGAATATGGTTTGACATAGGGACACATAACCCCCCCCCCCCTCTCTTAGGAATATTCTAGAACATTTGTCTGAAGAATATTCTGGAATAATAATTCCCTTGGAGACAATCGATTATAACGCCTGCCTCGAAAATAAAGCCACAAACAAAAAATAATTCCCATGAAAATAAAACCGCAAACAAAAAAATATTCCCATGAAAAAAAGCATGAAAAACACACCTGGAGAATTACTCAACTTTTCTGCGGTCGCTTACAAAGCTATGATGCGTATATAGAACAATAGACCATTAAAAGTTTACAACAAGATAACAATAGAATCGAAATAAACAAAATATTTAACGTTTATATATGCGCACGTTTCATGCTCTTTAGATATCTGTTCACAAGCAACTAGAGTACAACCGTAGCATAATTTTGCAAACATCGTTTTTTTAAAAAATTTTCACAAACGTAATTTATCCCTTGATTATTTTTTGTTTTATCGTGACCTTCTACCTTTTAATGGAACCCAACAACCATATGAGCGAACAACTCACCACAACACCCAGCAGAATGGTAAGATAAATATGTTCTATAATAAATTCTTGGGTATATTGAACCGCACCATCACCACCACAACATAACTGACCAACTTTTATTCTCACGTATGACTAGCCTACACTATTATAACTCACCAATAAAATTACCCCATACCATCCCCGGGCGTTATACACACTTAGAATGTATTATAGGATCCATGCACGCCTGAAGACATTTTCATTACGCCAAATAAACTCACCAAACAAAGGAAAACCGAGGTATATGATATACTGAAAGAGGTTGAATCTAGCCAACTCAAAAAAGAAGAAGAAACCACACAAAAGAAGGGCAATGTGGAATTAAATGACGGACGAAGCGATAACCAAGTGCCAGAAACGGTAGGATTTAATATAAATAGGAGACCCCCCGGGTATGAGTTCATCACTCACCTAACCTCACGTGGTAACTAAGCTGTAGGTCATGGAGTTGTTTTAGTACTTTAACTTCTTCGAAACAAGCTTAGACATTCCGACATGGCCCTGATGAGATGAAGGTTTGTCACGTACCACAACTTTCGATCACTGTGATGAACTCAACCCCGAACTCCGCGCGCGCAGCACCATCCCCGATATATTTATATCTCCGATACATTTCAATGTTACTATTATTTTACTAATGTTTGAATACGACTATTATTTGACTAATGTCTGACTAATATATTTTTATTTTGTACCACTATTGTTTTACTAATATTTATTATCCTGGTATGATAACCACCATTATTACTCAAGCCCTTAGCATGTGTATCGAACATATATTGTATAATACATGCGTATATGTATGTGATGTGTATATGTATATATATGCGTGTATGTGTGCATGTATATATGTGTGTATGCGTATGAGTATATATGGTATTTTAGATACACCTATATCCCTCGTATCACGCGTATCAAACATATTATATTCTATATATATAATATTCTAGATACACCCATATCCCTCGTATCACGCGGATTGAAAATATATTATATATTATATATTTTATATGTATAATATTATAGATACGCATATATCCCTCGTATCACGCGTATCGAACGTGTACTGTATACTGTATATATAATATTGTGGATACTCATATACCCCCCCCCCCCCCCATAAAAAATAATATGAATTGATTGGACTAACCAATATTCATCTCATGACCACGATTTGAACCACCCCGACTTGAAAGAGATATAGACCCCTCATATTATCCCATGAGGGGGCCACTAGTTCTTAGACCTCATAGCCCTATCTTTCAGAATCCCCGCAAATAACTACATAATAATGTATCCTCCCTGACTGAAACAAAAAGTATTAAGTATCACACTAGGAACACCCATATTTCCACTAAAATAGGAACACCCACATTTCCACTAAAACAATAATAATTTTAAACTATAAACCAAAAATTGAAAAAACGAATAATTCCACCAAAACGGTACTAATTATAAACCAAAAATTAAAAAAACAAATACTCCCACTAAAACAGTATTATTTATAAACTAAAAACTGGCGGGTAACAATTGTCTCCTCGAAAAACGAGAATAATTACAAACTATTATAAACAAAAAATAATTTAAATATAATTATTAACTAAAAAGTGTAAAAAGAAATATTTTCTCCAAAACGGTAATAATTATATACTAAAAATTAAAAAAACGAATGTTTCAACTAAAACGGTTATAATTATAAGCTAAAAATTGGAAATACGATTACTTCTACTAAAACGACACTAACTAGAAATTAAAAATTGGGGGAAACGAATATTCCTACTAAAACGAGTGATTTATAGACTAAAAATCGAAGGAAACTAATATTTCCACTAAAACGGCTTATTGAAAAAGAGAAAAACTAATATTTTTCACTAAAACAGTGCTAATTATAAACTAAAAAATGGGGGACAACGAATATCTCCACTAAAACAGTAATTAGTATTAACTAGGGGTTGGAAAAAACGAATATCTCCACTTAAACGGTAGAAATTATACTCTAAAGTAAGGGGGAAACGAATATTTACACTATAACGGGTTAATTATAAAATACAAATTGAGGAAAACGAATATTTCTACTAAAACGGTAATAATTATAAACTGTAAAATGGGGAAGTATAAGAGGAGCAAATATTTCCACTGAAACGGTGATAACTATAAACTATATATTGGGGGAAACAAACATTTCCACGAAAACGGTACTGGATATAAACTACAAAGTTGGGGGCACGAATGTTTCCACTAAAACGGTAATAATTATAAACTAAACTGATAAAACGAAGAAACGAATATCTCCACTAAAGCGTGATAATTTAAAAACTAAAAAATTAAAAAAGGAAAAAAGCGAATATCTCCACTAAAGCGTGATAATTTATAAACTAAAAATTGAGCAAAACGAATACTTCTACTAAAACGGGGCCAGTATAAACTAAAATTAGGGGGAAACGAACATGACTGCTATAATAAATGAATTATAAGCTAAAAATTAAGGGGAAACAAGTATCTCCTCTAAAAACGGGAATAATTATAATCCACAAAGTAGAAAATACGAATAGTTTCACTAAAACGGTATCAGTTGTAACTAAAAACTGGGGGAAACGAATGCTTCAACTAAAAAACGGCTTTAATTATAAACTAAAAATTGATAAAACAAATATCTCCACTAAAACGATAATAATTATAAACTAACAATTAAAAACAAACATTTCCACTAAAACGGTATTATTTACAAACTAAAAATTGAAAAAACGAATATCTCCGCTAAAGCGTGATTATTGATAAACTAAAACCCGAAAAAACGAATGTTTCCACTAAAACGGTAATAATCATAAACTAAAAATTGAAAAAACTAATTCTTCAACAAAAACGGTCATAATTGTAACCTAAAAATTGAAAAAACAAATGTTTCCACTAAAATGGTAATAATTATAAACTAAAAATTTGAAAAAAGCGAACGCTTCAACTAAAACAGTTATAATTATAAACTCAAAATTGGAAATACGGTTACTTCTACTAAAACGATACTAACTATAAATTAAAAAATGGGGAAAACGAATATTTCTACTAAAGGACCCCCCTTACAGACAACTACCCCCACTTACTGTATAGGGAGGGGGCCCTAACTCCAAGACCCCGTCCTCTACTCGCACAGAAATTACCAAAAACCAAACCAGAACCTACACTCACAGTGAATCTGAAATTACATGTAAACAATACTGATAATAATCATATATCTCCCAATTTAGCTAATGAACCTACCATACGACTTACAACAAGAGGAAACAACACAAGATAACCCACCCCACAGATTATACACACCAAATGGCAACATAAGGAATATTGCCCCGTTCTCATTCAAGAAACTATTCCTACAAAATTGGAAAGGAAGCTTGAACAATAAATACAAAACACAACTAAAAGAAAAAATCCTCGAGGTAGAAAATAAAATACACGAAAAAGCGATCACCAACTTATCTGACACACCACTCACCCACCACGAACTGAAAATTCTCAATAAGGGCCTAAAATTCATCACATCCCCACAAAAGCCTGAATTCGATACATATATAAAGGAAATAGTTAAGTTCAAGAGGCGGGTCTATTGCAAAATGTTTTTTAACAAGGAAACAAAGAAAAATCAGCGCCCCACGGCACAAAACCTAATTGACAACAAAAAAGATTGCGTATTCAGGAGACCAAACCCTAACTGGACCCCCCCCCACCCTATAGACAAAAAGTTGAAACTAAGAAGGTACTTCTCCATCATCGAGAAGGAAGCAGAACGAATTACCAAGGCACCGATACACAAGAATCCAAGAAACGTTACCCATAAGGAACAGAAGGCCCTCGAATCCCTCCAAAAGAACAAGCTAATAACGAGATAATAACGACAAGGGAGGCGGGATATGCATATTGAACAAAGAAGAGTATAGAGATAAAATACTTAGATTGTTAGAAGACGATAACACCTACGAGGAACTACCAAACGACCCGACAGAGACAATAACATACAAAATAACAGACGAAATTCTACTGATGATGAATGCACGAGTGATACCAAATAACATAGCTAACTTCATTACACCAAACACACCAAGCCGCACTCCACTATTCTACGGACTCCCCAAAATACACAAACCGGACACACCACTGCGACCAATTGTGTCGGGCTGCGACGGACCTACAGACAACCTCTCGGAGTATGTGGTGAAATATCTGCAACCCATGGCAGAAACACTCCCCGCATACTTCAGAGACACAACCCACCTGTTGAAACTAATGTCAGAGATAAGCTCTCCCCCCAACCGCATCACACTTATCACAGCGGACGTTACGTCACTGTATACAAACATACCACACAAGGACGGGATCCAGACAATCAGAGACTTTATGACGGAAAAAATACACACAGTAACATTCCCCCCAGAACTTCCACCGATCATACGCACAAGACACTTTTGCCATCTTATAGAACTTATCCTGCAGAATAGTTCCTTCATGTTTGACAACAGGGCCTTTCGCCAAAAATTCGGCACCTCCATGGGAACCGGGATGGCACCACCTTACGCCAATATTTTCATGAGCACATTCGACGAAAAAATACAATCCAAATTCGACAAAGACATTCTACTATACAAACGATTTATCGATGACATCCTGATCATCTTCACCGGTACCGCACAACGAACTCAAGAACTTATGACATATGCCAATGACATTCACAAGGACATAAAATTCACATTCAACACCTCTCACGACACCATCGACTTCATGGACATCACACTACAGATAAAAGACAACAACACACTGAGCTCCAAACTATACAGAAAAGCAACGGACACCCTCTCCCTACTCAACTTCCATTCGAACCACCCGAGACACCAAAAAATAGGGATCATATACAGCCAAGCACTACGACTCAACAGGCTCATTTCAAACAAAGACGAACTGAATAAGGAACTACAGAACTTAGCCATCACACTCACTACCAAAGGATACCCCCTACAATTCATTAACCATTACATATCGAAAGCACTACTTAGAACTCAGACAGAATTAATAACACAACCAAAACGACTTAACACACATAACAACAATAACCACGATGAAACCACCCCGACCGCCACTGATAACCAAATCCCCATCATACTCCCCAACGACAACATAGGAAGGGAACTGTCACGTATGATTATAAAACACTGGAACATAATAAAAAACGACCCCCAACTAAATGAAATATTACACCCCACATTACTAAAAGTACTGTCTAACAAGAAATCACTAGCCGACCAACTCATCGCCACAAAACACACACACATAAACACAAAGAAACGTCCACTACAACCACCATCTAGTCGCGATACCAACAAAACTACCCCCAGCAAGCTCATAAAGTAACCATAACTGAAGGGCATGATCCGAATGATAAAACAAGAGAACTACAAAACACACAATACTATCACAAAGAACAATAAAGAAATATAGAAACACACGCACATATAACTATAAGCATATTATACACTAAATTATAACGCATAAATATATCATGTGCCACAACACAATATTGTATTTAATGGGTTGTAACATCCTCCCTTAAGTGTTCTCCTCAAATCAGTCTAACGTTGGGCTTGGGCCCTCGCGGCTCCCTAAATCATATCATTAGTATGGCGGAGTCGACTACAGTGGTGTTAGCACAAAGACATAGGGATAAGAATTAAATTAAGTTATGCACAAAACGAGTGAGTAGACTAAATCATGGAGACAGTATACATAAGAAAACTAACACGGGGTATAAAACAAAAATTCCCACTAAAGCAGCTTGAATTATAAAATATTGGCTGTTTTAATTAGAAATTATTGGGTAAAACGATTTTCTCCACTAAAACGGTATTAACTATTAACTAAAAATTTGGAATGCAAATCTTTCAACTATAACGGAAAATTCTATAACGGAAAAAACTATAACGGAACAACATAAATTGAAAATTAAGGAAAACTAATACTTCCTCTAAACCGGTATTAATTATAAACTAAAATACACGAACATTCCCATTAAACCGGCATTAATTATAAACTAAAATTAGGAGAAACGAATATTTCCACTAAAACGGAATTAATTATAAATAAATAAATTTATATTATTTATAAAGCTTAAACTAGGATAAAACAAAGGTTTAAACAATATCAACTATAAACTAAAATATACAGTAACCATAACTTAGAATCTCCAGAAAAAATGAATATTTCCACTATAAAAATTAACTACTAATTGTAACGCATTTATTTTCCGGTAACGTCAACTAAATAATCACCACAGAAACGTCAAAACACAATAATCAAAACAACGTACAGAACACTTGAAGGACACTTACCGCACACAGAACTGGACACTGAATCATATTCCCGCTCTGAAATTCACTTCTCAATACTGGACACCTGTCCGAATATGGTAATTTACCTTGCACTCTCCAGCACTTATGTAAAATATCTCTTCTCTTCCCTCAAAACTACAACGGCCTGATGTGTTCCAAATAAGTGGTGGAACTTTAATAGCTTCCACTGCGAAACAATAGCAAGCTTAACAAATGTAAAATTTATAATTGAAAATTGATTCTACGCAGATAAATAGTAAGGAAAGTATTCTGATGTTATCGCAGAAAAAAGAACAGAAGAGAATTTTATAATTCGTGTCATGCCTTTTTTTGTGTGTTAATTTACCCCCTCAAGACCGAAAAAATCACAACAGTCGAGGAAGCTTCTTTAGTTGTTGTTACAACCCTCTCACAACTCTCGTATGTATAGAACAATAACAATAAGATGTGACCTAAACGTAGTTTACTATTTCTTTCTATGTGAATGTTTTAAATAAAAACGACATTAAAGACACATTTCATGCTACACTAAAACTTTATTTCGAAAATAAGATCAATAAGATATCCTTACACGAAAAAAAACATGGTTTTTAAGTCCTTTTGAAAAAATTTAACTTGGTTGAAACTTGGGCATTTGGGAAGAAATTCGATTTTTCCACATGGAATCATAAGCCTATATAGTATAGAAATATAGTATAATATAAATAGTATCATAAAATCGCAACAAATAAAAAATAATATTAATAAAAATGCTATTTAGATTTTTTAAATGAAATAAATCAATTTTAGAAAATACTTCTTGACGTAAATAGTCATACTAATTCACTGAGAACAGATATTAGTAATACATCAAAAGCTACAAGGAAAAGGAGACTTATTTTATTTGCTAGGGTTCTCTTAGACTTTCTATAAATGAAATGCTCAGAGGGTATTACTAGCTTAATCTCAAAAAATGCAATTGGTAAATCTGTAAATAACTAACAAAAGCATTGCATTTGTTATATGTTCAATGTTCAACCAATATGTACAAACCTTTTTATTACTTTAATTTTTATTTTTTAGCACCACACAAATAAACATCAAAATTGGTTGTCCAGTTGCTTTCGGAAAGACGTATTTAAGTTGCTCCAGGTTTGCTGATGGAGTATGCAAAGAGAAAACTAATTAGATAATTACTAGTGTCTGTATTATAAGGAACCCATTCAGTTTATGGGAGCAGAATGGGTTAAACAATGTCTTTGTTGTAATCAAGCAAACTATCAAGATCAGAATCACCATAAATGTCAAGAAATACAACACTTTAAAAATACTAAAAATACTAAAACTACCAGAGGGTAGCTACATAAAGAAGCTAAACAATTTTATGAAAGAGAGCAGTGTTCTTTCTCTATTCATAAAACAAACATATTTGATTTAATAAATAGTGATAAAAATGATGAGGCTAAGAGGGAAAACATAAAGTTCATGTTGCATTGTCTGAGAAGGAATATGGTCAAATTTGGAAACATGGACAATAGATTTTGTGAAAATTCTCACAGTGCACAAGAAAAACCAATTAAAATGAAAAAATAAAAAGGCATTTATAAATATAAGAAAATAATTAAAAAAATAATAATAAAATAATAACATAAAATAATAAAATAATAATATAAAAATAAGAAAAAAGAAAGTAACGCAAAATTATTACGCAAAATCATTACGCAAAAACTTTTGACGTGAACGGACGTGCTTTTGTAAACTAAATTAAAAATGACTAAATTTACCGTTTCTCAAATTAAAGACCTGTTAGATATTCATGAGAATACTTTGTTAAAAATATTTAACGAGAAGTTTGATAAAATGGAAATTAAGCTATTAAATCTTCAAGAAGAAAATACAAAACTAAAAAAAGAAACTAATGAACTAAAGAAATCGGCGGAGTTTCTTAGCGAGAAATATGAAGCAGTTCAAGAACTTTCTGAAATGAAAATAAAGCCAAACTTAACATCAAATCAAAATGATATTACAAACGTTGTTGTCAAAGACAAACTAGCTGAGTTGGAAGACAGGAGCAGAAGAAATAACCTAAGGTTTACGGGAATTGAAGAAGATGAAAACGAAACGTGGGAATTGAGTAAGGAAAAGATTCAAAATGTTTTAAAGACAAAACTTGGATTTAAAAGTAATGTTGAAATTGAACGGGCGTACAGGACAGGGAAAAAAAGTAGCGATGGAAAAAAGTACAACAGAACCATAATAGTTAAATTTTTAAACTACAAAGACAAAAAAACTGCGTTGGATAACAATGTTCAGTTAAAATTGTGGAAGATCGATTTTACGTAAACGAAGACTACAGCGAAAGAACTTTAGAATTGCGAAAACAGTTATTTAAAGAAGCAAAAGATTTGAGAGCCAAAGGTAAATATGCTAAAGTTATATATAATAAACTTGTAACGCGCGACTTTTAAGAACTTCTTTTATTTTAGATTTATTGATTTTATCTTTATTATTTATTTATTTTTAATTTTTATTGTTTTTAAATACAAAAATGGATTCAAGTCGCTCTAAAAATTTTGACATTTTTAAATTTAATGATTTTATACTTAACAAAGAGTCCGATCCAAATCAAAGTTATTTTAGTGAAACAGATGCTTTACAAAGCAACTGCAGCTATTTTTATACTTTTGAAATAAAAGAATTTCTTGACGCGACGGTGGTTTAATTATTTATGTAAAAGAAAACCTACGGTATTTTGTTAGGCATGACATGAGTATTTCTGACGTCATTATAGAGGTTTTAACGATTGAAATATTAAGCAATAAAACTCAAAATATTGTAATTAGCTGTTGTTATCGCCCACCTACTGGCGAAGTTAATACATTTAGTTCATTTTTACATGACGATATTGTAAATAAAATCAACCACGAAAAGAAATTACTTTACATATTAGGTGATCTGAATTTAAATTAATTTGAGTATCACGTCAAAAAAGACATTAATGGGTTTTATAATGGCCTATTTGAAAATGGAGCAGTTCCTCTAATAAACAAACCAACAAGAATTACTCAAACAACAACTTCCTTAATTGATAACATTATAACCAATGATATTTTTAATAATTCGCTTAAAAAAGGCATTATTAAAAGTGACATATCTGATCATTTCCCTATTTTCTTTTCAATAGATATTTATGCGAAAATTTTATGTAATGAAAAAAAATCATTTAAAAAACGACTTTTTCATAATAAAAACCTAGAATCTTTTAAATATCAACTTTCTTTAGTTAATTGGGACATTATTAACTTTTCTGAAGACATTAATTTAATATACAAATCTTTTTTTTAAATTTTTTATGAAATTTATGACATCAATTTTCCCAAAGTAGAAATAAATTACAAACATAAAAAAATTAAATCGCCATGGATTACTAAAGGTATTCTAAAATCATCTAAAATTAAACAAAAACTTTATATTAAATATTTAAAATTGAAAACAACTGAGAGTAAGACCAATTATAAAAATTACGTAAGACTATTTGAACGCCTTAGGAAAAATTCAAAATTAATATATTACACTACTTTACTTGAAAAATACAAGTTAAACTCTAAACGCACTTGGCAACTAATAAACGAAATTACGGGTAACACTAAAAAAACATCGCAATCTTTGCCCTCAGTTATTAAAGTAGATGATAGTTTTATTCTTGATCAAAAACAATTGCTTCCGAATTTAATAAATATTTTGTATCTGTAGGACAAAACCTAGCCGAAATAATTCCAAACCCTAAAAAATCATTTAAGGCAACATATGACCCTCTTAACTCGTATCTAAATTTTTTTGATTTGTCTTTTGAAGAGTTTGAAAGTGCTTATAAATTGTTAAAGTCAAATAAAGCAGTTGGTCCAGATGATGTCAATGGGAATGTTATTATAAACTGTTTTGACGTTTTAAAAGATATACTTTTCCAAATTTTTAAATGCTCTATTAATCAGGGAGTTTTTCCTGATGATTTAAAAATAGCAAAAATTATTCCTATATTTAAAGAAGGAGAAAAAACTAATGTTAAACACTATCGTCCAATTTCTATCCTCTCTGTTTTTTCTAAAATTTTAGAAAGAATTTTGTACAACAGAATATACAATCACCTTTTATCAAACAAATTATTATATAACATGCAATATGGATTTAAAAAAAATAATTCAACAGAGCATGCAATTATTCAGCTTACAAGAAGTATATCAGACTCATTTAATAATTCTAAATTCACATTGGGAGTATTTATTGATTTAGCGAAAGTGTTTGATACCATTAATCATAAAATTCTTGCTAAAAAATTAAAATGTTGTGGTATGACAGGCAATGTTTTAAAATTGTTAAAAAGTTATTTAACTAATCGCAAACAATTTGTTTACGCCGATGAAACATTATGATCAAATTTGTTAAATATTACATGTGGAGTTCCTCAAGGATCCATATTAGGACCTCTTCTTTTCCTTATTTATATTAATGATTTATACAAAGCCTCGGATTTAATAACAATTATGTTTGCTGGTGACACCAATTTATTCATGTCACACAAAAGCATTCCTACTTTATTTAGTTGCTTGAACATCGAGTTAATCAAAATATCTGACTGGTTTAAGACTAACAAATTATCTCTTAACATTGATAAAACTAAATGGGTTCTTTTCCATCCTCTTATCAATAAACATAAACTGCCAATTAACATGCCTCATCTTGTTATTGACAATATACAAATTAAACAAGAGCACGTCTCATATATTTTAAAGACCGTTATACTCATGCTAAGCCTCTATTATTTGAAATAAAAGTTTTTAATATATATGAGCTTAACATTTTTAACATTCTTTGTTTTATGTTTAAATGTAAAACCAATTCATCCCCTATTTCTTTCCATAATTTGTATTCATCGAAAGATAAAAATAAATACATTTTGCGGAATGATAATTTTATAAAGCAGCCCATTTTTCAAACAAATCTTTTTAAATTTTGTATTGATTATCGCGGACCATTCTTATGGAATAAAATAGTTTAAAAAAAATTTTTAAACTATTTTATTTTAAACTATTTTAACTTTTAAACGAAAGCTTAAAGAACTCATTTTTACAATTGAAGATGTAACAATATACTTTTGATATTTTTTTTTTTTTTTTTAGTGATCTTCCTTTTTACCCCCTATTTAACTATTGATTTATAAAAATTATATATGCATCATTAACAATTGTAATATATAATAATGTATCTTGTATTTGTAACGGAATATTTTAAGTTTCTTACTTCGTTAACTTATTTCTTATCTTGTAAATATTTTATAAATTTAACACGATCATTTCTTAGCGGTACTCGACGACAAGACCGTATGGTCTTCTACGAGTTCCCGCGTTCTTTTATTATTTAATAACGATTATTATATATATATATATATATATGTTTTTATTATTATATATTTGTATTTTAAATATTGTAACGAAATGCTTATTTATAATGTAATAAAAAGAACAAAAAAAAAAAAAAAAAAAAAAGTAACTACACGGACGGTGACTTTTAAAGCACAGGGTGCGGATTCACAACACTTTCGTAAGTCCAAAATTTGCGTAAAGTTTGCGTAAGTTTTGCCTAAGTTCAAAGTTACGCTAAGTGGTATTCACAAACCTTGCGTAAACAAAAACTTACGAAATTCCTAAGTTTTTACGTAAGTTATTACTTACTCAACGCCGTTAATGCATGTACTGGAAAATACACGAATTTTGCGTTTTTATAAAAAGGTTATGTTTCACTGAATTTTTTTAGCCCGAATAATTTTTTTATTATTATTATTTTTTTCTCTCCTAGCGCTTTAGTTTGTCTAAAATCAAACAAAGTTAAATTTTTTTTAAATTACTTAAGTTTAGATATAAAATTTTGCTTTATAGTTGATAAACCATATTTTAGTATAAAATGGTGCTGCACTCAATGAAGATAAAAAATTAAATTGAGAAAACAACTTTTTCAAACAAGTTTTAAGTTATACTTTTAATTTCTAACCAGTCATATGTCTGCAAACATATTAAAGGTCGAAAAAAATTAGTTATTTCAAGTTTAAAATCTGTTTTTTCCATTTTGTATGAAAGTTTTTTATAATATGAGTGTGAAGAACACACAAATTGACATACGACTAGTTAGACTTTTAAAGTTAAACCTTTTAAGGTTTATTTAAAAGTCTAAGCTCAAAATTTAAAGATTACTGTGATGTGAACCACCCCTATTTTATAATACCATAAAACTATTTAACTAAAATTCCGGTCTTTAAATTACCATAGATCAGTATATAAATTTTATTTGAATATATATATCTTTTTTATTTTTTTTGTTGAAAGTGTGTATACATATTTTCTTACTCCATCGCAAAAGATATGTTGAGTTTTAAACAATATATATAGATATTGCTTAAACTTTACATATCTTTTAAAACTCAACATATATTGTTTATAAACAAATGTTGCAGACCGGAAAAAAATATGTTTGTTATCACCGAGAACAAACAAGACAAAAAAATTTGAGAACTTGCATTAACGGCGCTGAGTACGCAAAAAGTCTAAAAAACGGTATTCACAACATTTTCCTAAAAAGTGCTGAACAAACTTTACGCAAGAAAAGTTACGTCTGCTATTTTCTGGTCAGCGCAAGAAAGTATCATTCAGAATACGATCAAAGTCCGCACTAAATTTATACTAATCATGCGAAAGTTTTACTTTTAAATTATGCGAATGTCGAAAAACTTTAAAAATAGCTGTTTACAAAAGTTCTTCCGTCGTAAACGTAATAAGTGTATTTTAACTTCGCCCTGTTTTGAAACCAAAGTTATGCCTCACAGAATGTTTTAACTGAACTAAACTAAACCTTTCCTGATATACCATTTACTGGACGGTTATATAATTCACTTACTGGCTATAGATAATAAATAGTATCGATTGGACAACAGTTATAATAAAAGTATTTAACTAAAATATTTTTTCTAAAAATTTAAAACAAGATTTTCTCAACTTAGTTATAATTCATGTGACATAATAAATAACTAAGTGTGATAAAATTTGACACATAACTTGTGTGAAAAAAGTTAAATTAAGGTTGTTAACTGGTAAGCAACATCCAAATTTTACTTAAATTAACTTGATTATACATACTGAATAAAATTATACATACATACTGAATTTATATTATATTATACATACTGAATGAAAATTTGGATGTTGCGTTAAAGGTAAAAAAAAAGTAATCAATATATATTTTTTGATTTATTTTATTTACATATGTTTGTAGACTTGTTTCTATAATTACTATTTTTTTTTTAGTTAAAAATAGTATTAAATACGAAAAAACAAAAAAGTTAAAACATACTGAAAAATCATAAGTCAAATGTTATCATTAAACCAACTTTAAGTATAATTAAAAAAATGCATGCTGAAGACAATTCAGATTCTAATATGAAACTAGTAATAAATGGTATGTCTCAACAAAAAGGAATGCTGAAGACAATTCAGATTCTAATATGAAACTGGTAATAAATGGTATGTCTCAACAAAAAGGTATATAAAAAAGTTCCACGTTTAAAT
Source organism: Hydra vulgaris (assembly GCF_038396675.1). Classification (NCBI taxonomy): domain Eukaryota; kingdom Metazoa; phylum Cnidaria; class Hydrozoa; order Anthoathecata; family Hydridae; genus Hydra; species Hydra vulgaris. The sequence goes on along the minus strand of NC_088932.1, from coordinate 38,219,926 downwards.
ATGCAGGCCACTACCTATAGAAAATCTAAAATAAGAGCATAACTAGGGAAAAAGCCAATTAAAGACGATCTTGAAAAAAGTATTATGCTGGCAATTGTACCCAAATAGGAATTGGTTTTTGAAAATAACAGTTATTAATTATGCTGCTAAGTTAGCAACAAAAAAAAAAGATTAAATTTTCAAAATCTTGAAAACTGGTAGCAACTACTTAAAGAGAGTCATGGTTGTGCAAGTCTTCGTTGTCCAGAGCCAACATATTCTTTGCCACAAATATGTATAGACAGGGGGAAAATTATTTAATAAACTAAAATGTATTTGGAATATGGATGAAACAGGGTCACAACTAGATCATACACCAAAATGTATTGTTGTAAGTAAAAGGATCAAAATATACTCAGAGTCAAACAAGTGGCAACAAAGAACCATTACTAATATAGCTTGTATAAATGCAGCTGGTCATACCACCTCATAATAGTGAAGGAGCAACATTGAGTGTTTCTTGCTGGACTAAACAAGGTTTTGTTAAGTTACGGTTTGAAAAAATATTTTTTTCAAATATTAGTTCTGCAAGGCCACTGATTTTAATTCTAGAAAGACATGAGGTGTAAAACTTCCAGTTCACATCCGCAACTGGTTGCAGCCTTTGGTCAGCACAGTTTTTAAGCCACTTAAAAATATGTATTCTGATGTCTATCAAACAATGATAAATAAAACTACCCAGGGGATACAGTTTCACATTCTAAGTTATTTGGTTTATTTTCTAAAGCGTATCAATATGACATCACAACAATGCAAGAACTCAACCTGGAGTAAAAGATGATTCAATTGATTTTTCTATTCGAAACAATACTGTGGATATTAATACAAATTTAAGTTTTGAAGAAGTAAAGGTTAATAAATCAACATTAGTTAAAAAAATTTCTTTCAATAGTTAATTGGTGCTTCATGGTTTCAAATTGCAAGTATTTTTTGAATTCTTTTGAATTATAAAAAATAGCCTCTCACAACACATCAATAGAACTCAAGTTTCCATTCCCATTTAATGGTTCATCTAGTCTATTAGACAAAGACTCCAATATTTTCACTTATCCTTCACTACAAATTAAACAAAAGAAGATTACCTCAAAAATTCTGTTTTACAGTTGTTTTTTTTTCACATTACAGTCTTACAACACGAAGCTTGAAGATAGCTGCAAAAGTAGCTTGTGAAAATAAAGCAGCTTGTGAAAAGAGAAAAGTTGAATAACAAAAGGTATTAAAAGAAAAATAAAGGAAAACTGTGAACTATAAAAAGAAGTTAGCTGAGATATCAAATTTGCAAAAAATCAACCTCTATTGAAGAATTAAAATATTGAAGATATTGAAAATTATCAAGATATTGAAGAAAATGATGGTATTTAGCAATAAGTTTTTTTAACTTTTTTTCGGGGTTCATTACCTGCACTTAGCATACAATGAGTTAAACTGAATAAATTATATTGATTTATTTTTTAGTATTGTTTTATATCTAAATAATTGCATTAAAATAAATTTCCAGTGCTCTATTATTCTGTTCGACGTGTTTTCCCATTTACGGATCATTGGCCAATAAAGGGTTAAGACATTTGCTAGTATTTGATATAAAATACAAGTCAGTATTTGGTGAAATCTTTATTACCTGCATTATATGTAATTTGATGTTGCGATAGTTACAATAATCCTTACTTAAATTGAAAGAGCTTTTATTGATCTAAAATTTATATTAAAAATAACTAAAGTATATATGTGATATATACTTCAGTTAATTTCTGCAATGGGTATTTCTTATAAAAATGTGGCTAATAATTGGCGAAGTTGTTTGCACCTTTTTTTTAAACTGAATAAATGAAGTGTGACCTAAGGGGGAGTTAATTAAAATTGTCCTATTCATTAAGAGGAGTACCTTAATGAATAGGGCAGTTCTCTTGAAATGCTCTTTTTAACTTCATAAAGTTGCTTAACTAATATATTGAAAACAGTTTGATGACCATTAACTCTTGCACTATTATGTACTTTTGGTAAAAAGAACGATTTAGTAGACCTGGTCATTTATCCCATTTATTTAGAACTACTCATTGAAATCGACAAAAAAAATATTGAATGGGACAAACATAAAAGATTAAAAAATGAAATGAGGTCAGTAGCAAGTTTCAAGTAAGTTAAGCTGTAAAGGTTGTTTCTACCATTTGGGGTGCCAAAAAGGCAGGGCATATGGTATACATTTACGCAATAGGAGTGCCAAAACTTTTATTTTAAGGATTAATAAAGTAGGTATAAAATTTTTATAATTTTCAGTATGTATTCTTTTCAGTAATACTTCTTCGTTGCTCACTGACGGGTCGATTTTACGAACGAAGTGCAATGTTTTCTTCCTGCCATAATGTCCTGTAGATCCATGAACGTGCTCGATTTCTTTGGAGGATAGCGAAGTACCTATAATACCACTTGCTGCCATTTCAGAAGTTTTATCAATCAATTTTAACCAACTATTAGACACTCTAGTAAGGGCATCGGCCAGGTTAAATTCCGAAGCGACAAGCCTAACATCTACTTTGAGTTGGTGTAATGTTATTGATGTACCAAAAAATAATCCTATTAAAAAGGAGAATATTAAATACTAAAAAAAGCTAGACTAATAACAAAAAAGGAAAAAGTGAATGAGCTGACATGAGAGATAATGAATAATTAAGATAACACAACATTTAATTATCAGATTCTGATCATTAAACGTTGTGTTATCTCATTTATTTCTTCTAAGAAGGGTGATAGAAAATAAAATATAAACAAAAAGATGTAAATAAATACTATGATAAGACAAAAAAAAAATGAAATCACTTGAATAATAGCAACAAATGCAAAATGAAGCATAAGTAAAAATAATTAGCAACCACACAAAAAAAAAAAAGCATGACAATATAAACAGTACACATATGTCTGTATTGATGTACCAATGTTTTCACAACAGTCACGAGTTATCTGATAATTTTATCTATAGGCCCTGATTCGAGATCCTCAAGTTGATCTCTTACGTTAAATGGGCAATGGGGGTTGAACCACGATTAGATCTGAAAATACACAAATTCACGCTTAATTTTTTCTGCACAAATTTTTTGGTTTTTTTTTTTAAATATCAAACATCAAGACACACATTTTTTTCTTCCATTATATTTGCAATATTCTTGAGTATTCTCCTTAACAGCATTTCGTTTGATGCGTTTGTCCTCAATCCAGATTTTATATTTCATGTCTTTGCTCCTCAAAGTCATAAGAAAACTGGACTTTTGGTCTTTCAAAAATTTGATATCAGCATTATATGCAAGTTTATCAAGGCTCGTTTTTTTGAAGATTTCTTTAATATTATTTTTAATAATCCAAAAAAAACCTACTTCTCCTTTTTTTTTGAATAATTACTCATATTTCTTTGCTGCTGTAGAGTTGTTACTCTTACTTTTCATTAATGCCAGCCAACTATCGATTAAACTTTGAATATTATTTTAAAAAGTTTTAGACTACTTGTTAATGGTTTTTTGATAATATTTTCCGATCAAATTTTCGTATTTTAAATTTATTGCGCTCTAATGCTTATTAAGTAGGGACCATTAAGGTTAGTGTCCGGAGCAGGTTACTCCAAGGATCAAATTATCTTTTATCAAGAAACAGTTTATTAGAAAATCAAAGACGTTTTTTATACGCCACTCAGTGATAAACATGTTTTCGTAAAGAAAAATTTGGATTTTTCATCAATTTTAGAAGATTCTGTAGATTAATTCCTAATTTTTTAACATGCTCTTTTTATGTGATTAGTATTCAATCCAACATATAGTATTTAAAAGAAAAAAAAATTTTATAGGATAAATTTTAAAGTCCCCGCCAGGCGTTCAAGCACCCAACATTTCTGGCTCAAAATCGAACTTGCGGGAACCCTAAAAATAATAATATATTTTATTTTTCGCTCAAACTTATTTTCATATAAATGGTCAATTTATAAACCTATTCACGAGTTCAATTTCAAAAGTTGATAAAATATGAAACACCCAAATACATATACATATATATGTATATATATATATATATATATATATATATATATATATACATATATATATATATATATATATATATATATACTATATATAAACTACTTAGATATAAAGATAAAGTTAAAATTCTAAAAGAAGCTCATCGCCTAAAGGGACTAAACATCTATATCAATGAAGAATATTCTCGGGAGACAGCAATTATAAGGAAAAATTGTTTATTGAGGCAAAACAAAGAAGAGAAAAGGGAGAAAATGTCGAATTAAGGTACGATAAAATTATTAAACTAAAAAACGTATCTACAAGGAAAGATATAGTTAAGTAAAAAAACTAATTTTTATTATCATAAAAGAGATATAGAAATTTAATAGCAAAAATGACTGATAAAATAACTAAAACAAAAACTTTTGAGATTTTTGATAAGAAAAATACACTACTTTTGAATAAAAATAATGATCCTGATATAAATCTTTTTGAGGATATTGATACTAAGTCTTGTTACTGTAATGTTGAGGAAGTTTCTTGTTAAATAGGCTCAACGCAACCATTATTTACGTCATTAACTATAAACATTAAAAGTCTGAAAAAAAATTTTGAAAATTTTAAGTCTATGTTACATAACATAAACTGTGAATTTAAGGTAATATGCTTTATAGAAACTTGGTGTCAAGATGAAGATTCCAATAACTCGAATCTTCAATTGACAGGGTACAAATCAATTCATCAAACCAGAGGTAAAGGTATGGGTGGCGGTATATGTTTTTTTATCCACAATACACTGCAATTTAAAAAAGCAGAAAATCTTAGTCATTGTAGTGAAGAATGTGAGTCATTAACCTTAGAACTGATTAATAATAAGAAAAAAGTACAAAAAGTTTTTTTAACAGCAATGTATAGACCATCTAGTGGTAATATAAAAACTGATAATAAAGTTAAACATAAAAACTGATAATAAAATTAAACGCTTTATGAATATTCTTAATCAACATGGTATATTACCATTTATTAACAAGCCAACTCGTGTTACTCATCAAACTAAAACACTAATAGACAATATCTTTACTAATAATTTTTCAAAATATAACACTCAAAGTGGGATCATAAAAACCGATGTAGGTGATCATTTTCCAACCTTTTTTACTTCTAATTCAGTATACAAAGTTAAATCTGATGGGATACCAAACAAAATAATATATATATATAAAAAAGGGAAATAAATAAAAATAGTATAAAAATTTTTCTAACTACAAAGACGCAAATAAAGCTTATGAACATTTTATCTGTGAGTTCAGTAATGCTTATAAAAAAGCATTTCCAAAACAAGAAAAAAGAATCAAGCTCAAAAATTTACAAAGTCCATGGATTTCACAAGGCTTCATCAAATCTTCCACAAAAAAAAAAAACTCTACGAAAAATATTTAAAAAAAACAACCTACAAAAATGAAAAAAAATATAAAACTTATAAAAACCTTTTTGAAAAACTTAAGAAACAAGCTATAAAAAAGTATTATTCAAGTCTTTTACAAAATAATATTGGTAATAATAAAAAAACATGGGATGTTATAAAAGAAGTAATAGGAAAGGAAAAGATTAATTCAGGTAATATCCTGCCAAACCATTTAAATATCGATAACAAAAACATTGTTATTAATGATCAAAAAAAGATTGCTGAATGTTTTAACAATTATTTTACAAACATCGGAAACACACTAGCTAATAAAATAACTCAAAGTAAAAAAATATTTAAATCGTATTTAAAAGAAGTGGACTTTGTAATGGACGAGTTTGACTATCTTCTGATGAGCTTCGAAACGCATTTAAAACAATACAATCAAAAAAGAGTCCGGGGCTTCATGATATCAGCTCTCATGTGGTTAAAAAAGTTTATGATGTTATTGAATATAACCTATTGTATATCTTTAATCTCTCATTAAAAAGTGGAGTTTTTCCTGAACACTTAAAATTAGCACGCGTAGCTCCGATATATAAAAGCGGAGATAACTCTACTTTATCAAACTATAGGCCTATCTCCATACTTTCATGCTTCTCGAAAGTACTAGAGCGCATTATGTACAACAGACTTTTTTCATACCTCCAAAATCACAATATCTTTTTTAATAACCAATACGGATTTAAAAAAGACCATTCAACTGAACATGCAGTAATAAAGTTAGTCAACGAAATTTTGAATGGGTTTGACAAAAATCAATATACACTTGGAGTATTTATCGATCTGTCAAAGGCGTTCGATACAGTGGATCACAAGATCCTTCTATACAAACTTAGTAATTATGGTATAAAAAATAAAAATCTAAAATGGTTTAGATGCTATCTAAACAATCGTAAACAAGCTTTATATTACAATAAAACTTACACTTCCCTTCAAACCATTACTTGTAGCGTTCCCCAGAGATCTATTCTAGGTCCTTTGCTTTTTCTTGTCTATATTAACGACATATTTTTGTCTTCTCGTATACTGAATTTTATTCTTTTTGCAGATGACACCCAAGTTTTCTACACCCACTCAAATATTAAAACTATTTTTAACATAGTAAATCAGGAGCTTGAAGAGCTAAGCGATTGGTTGAAAGCTAACAAACTTTCCTTGAACATTGAAAAAAGCAAATGCATTCTTTTCACAAAACCATCAAAGTCAGACACATTACCATTAAAACTTCCGGATATTTTAGTTGACAAAACAATATTAAAAAGAGCATTTTCTGTGAAGTTTCTAGGAGTCATTCTAGATGAACATATTAGCTGGAAAGAGCATATCAAGTTGTTAGAAAATAAAATATCTAAAAGCATTGGGATTATGCATAAAACTAAGTATATTTTAAATAAAGTTTGTCTTAAAAGTTTATACTTTGCATTTGTTCATAGCTACATTAGCTGATGCAATGTTGCCTAGGCAAGTACTTACCAATCAAAACTAGCCTTAGTCTATAAAAAACAAAAGCAAACATGCCGCATATTCACAAATGGATATGTTAGTGCTAAACAAATAATGAAAGAACTGAGAGTTCTTAATATTTATGAACAAAACATCTATAGCATCATTCAGTTTATGTTCAAAGTAAAAAATAATTTGGTCCCAAAAAAATTCCATAATTACTTCCAACTTATTGATCATAAATACGAAACAAAACATTCTAAGCAGAACTACTATATTCCAAAAATGTCTTTAAGTCAATCCCAACTCTCAATATCTAGAAGAGGACCACAATTGTGGAACTCATTTCTCACAAATAAGATTAAAACGATAAACTCTTTTCAACATTTTAAATGCGTTGTTAAACAACAGTTACTTGACCTCAACATTACTGAAACAATCTCTTATTTTTAAAAAAAACTTTCACACGTCTTGAAAAATTTTTTTTTTTTTTCTTTCTATTTACACAATAGCTGGAAATGATTATGGTTATATTTATAAAAATGCATTTAATTGTATTTATATTTATAAAGATACATTTACTTGGCTATTTTACTTATACGAGTTCTTATATTTATATATGTTTAAATATCTTATAATTTGTGTTTATCTTATATTTAATTGATATTGATTGTAAAATATAGTTGAAATCAACGGGGCAAGATGATAAGACCTTCGTCTTCTGCTTGCTCCAGTCAATTTGTTACGTTAACAGTTTTGTAAAAAAAATAATTTTATATTGACGAAAAAAGATTATATAATAATAATTATATACAATAATATATATATATATATATATATATATATATATATATATATATATATATATATATATATATATATATATATATATATATATATCTTTTAAAATCATATTCTTGTTATACGATATTTTCATATTTGTTGAATTTGATTAAAACGGCAGCGTATAAACTTTTTGTTTTAAATATATTTTTGATGTTATTATATATTTACAATATTTCGCTGACCTATAGCGGTCAGCATCATCATTTTTTATTACACCTGATGATGCTGACCGCTATAGGTCAGCGAAATATTGTAAATATATAATAACATCAAAAATATATTTGAAACAAAAAGTTTATACGCTGCCGTTTTAATCAAATTCAACAAATATGAAAATATCGTATTACAAGAATATGATTTTAAAAGATTTTATTACTGCTCTTTACGGCGAAAAGGTTCACAAAAAAACGAAGAAAAAAACAAAAAACTTGAAGATACGAAATGTAAACGTAAAATCTTCTTCAAAAAAGAATATCAAATTTAAAGGTAAAAATATATTGAATAAAAAACAAGAGATCTTGGAGACCATTTTAGTCAAAATTTTAATTGACGCCATTATATTATTGATAAAAACTATTTTCATTTTACGCCTGTAATGTCTTCCTTTTTTGACGGTTTGATTTATGTACTTTTGTAACAATTATTTGTAACGTTTTTTATTACACCTGATGATGCTGACCGCTATAGGTCAGCGAAATATTGTAAATATATAATAACATCAAAAATATATTTAAAACAAAAAGTTTATACGCTGCCGTTTTAATCAAATTCAACAAATATATATATATATATATATATATATATATATATATATATATATATATATATATATATATATATATATATATAATGTATATGTTACTGTTACCCGCAGTACCAGGAATTAGCTAAATGTTAATGTTTATAATATAATTTAATATTGCAACTCTGAGTTTCATGTGTTATCACAATCATCAGGCAAGTCGTAAAAGTTTAATTTTGCTACGATTTGTATAGTCTAATCTGCTCCATATATCTATATATTAGTATAGTCTAATCTGCTCCATATATCTCTAAGCTAACTAATAAATTACTTACATACACAGCTTTTGTAATATATTTCATAATATTATGTATATTTTTATATCGATTTTAATTCTTATTTTCTTATTTTTATTTTATGTTTTTTTAATACACAAATAATAGACATTAACATATAAAAAATATTTTAAACAACATTAAACATATAACTATTTCACAATTATTAGCCAACTAAAAACAAATTAATAATATTATTAACCTAACTACTAATCAATTTCCGTCCCGTAACGATCTAAAATACAAATATAAACCGTAACGTCCACTAAACAAATCGTAGCAAAATTAAACTTTTACTACTTGCCTGATGATTGTGATAACACATGAAACTCAGAGTTGCAATATTAAATTATATTATAAACATTAGCATTTAGCTAATTCCTGGTACTGCGGGTAACAGTAACATATATATTATATAGCTCTAGTTTATCTATTGAGCACTCTTTCAAGTATACAATATTATGCATGATAATATAAAGATATTTTCTTTATTCATATATATACACTTACGTATATATATATATATATATATATATATATATATATATATATATATATATATATATATATATATATATATATATATATATATATATATATATATATATATATATATATATATATGTAAATTATGTTAGTGTATTTTACAAATAGAGTGCTCAATGTTCTTAAAGAACAGAGCAATAATAAATTATATATATAATTTATATATATATATATATATATATATATATATATATATATATATATATATATATATATATATATATATATATATATATATATATATATATATATATATATATATATATGTATGAAGAGTACAATGGAAAAAACAGCAGAGTCACATTTTTCACATTTTGAGAAAACCTAAATTAAAGGTTTGAAACCTTTTTATTACAAATTATGTGAGAAACTGTCAATTCTTTTAATTTTAAAGGGAAGGTCATCCATTTAAGCATCAAATTTTAACAAATAAATATTCTGAAAATCATGTTAGGTCATGGAAAATTTTGTTTTTTCAAAATGTGTTCAGATTGGACTCTGCTGTTTTTTCCGTTGATTAGGACTTTGCCTGTTTTTCTATTGTAACACATAAGAAATAACTATATAAAACCATTAAATTTTAAAATTTTTTTATTTTAAACAAATAAAAAAATAAAAAATGCATGAACATTCACTGGTCTTGACCCTCATCTTCAACTTTATCGTCATACGGCAGAGCATCATAGAATGCCTCATTGGTGGTAAATTTTTTGAGGACTTGGAGGTCTTTGTACTTTGCAGCTGATATAGCCAGTCTGTCTTCATACAAAGCTACTGGCACTGCTGTGCATACTGAAAAATTGTTTTTTTTCGTTGGAACAATGATGTTTGTTTTCAAGAAAATACAGTTCCATGAGTCTCTGTGACAAACGGTCCCTGGACCTTCATCCTTGTTAAAAACCATTTCCCGAATGGGGCGCGTGGGGAACGGGCAGCCTTTCTTATACAATGGCCTTAGAAAGCCGGAGAAGTTTTTGACCAGATCCTGTTTAACATCAGTCACGTTAAATGGTGTAGGATGTTTTCGTGCTTCACTAAATATTTTTATCCAGTCTTCTGGAACACTAGCACTAGACTTTGTATTTACTGGACCCATGTCCCTGTCACACTCCATATAAGAATGTCCGCGCTCAGGGAATGTCACTGTCACTGAGGTAAACCTTTTTCTATGGTGCACCATATAATCTAAAAACCAATCAGGGTAAAGTTCTTATTCTGTCCTGAGCAGGACTCGCAGAATAGTTCAAGGTGAGTAACCTCTTCGCTGACCTTGGTTGTGATGTGGTCATACAGGAAAGAAGCCACCTCATCTGAACCTTTCCTAGCGACAGTCTCATCATAGCAGTAAAGAAAAACATCATCAGTTGATAGTTGGTGAATGTTAAATGATTGGTATGTGAGCTTTCTGTTGTAGTAAAAGTCATTGGTGGACTTGTTAGGTAGGTTGACATTTTTTTGGTAGTCAAACGTAAAGGCCTCAAGATGAGGTGTAATCTTGGCCCTTCGCTTAGCGTCTCTTTTTCTCCGGTAGAATGTGTCAGCCTTTCGCTGGTGGAGATCTTTTTGAAATTTTAACTGCTTCAGGTCCCTTATGAGGACTTCATTTGTTGGGTCTGATTCAAGAGTCTTTGTAGCAATTTCTATTTTATAGAATGTCCTCTAGAGTTGAATTCTAATTATAGTTTGGCAAATTACAAACTAATTAGCCAACCACGAGGAAGCAATAAAAAAGGCGGAGGCATAGGTGTTTACGTGCTCAAAAAGTATTAATTTAAAATAAAAAAGCCATTAAGTGTAGCAAATAATAATTATGAAATAATTAAATATATGAAGATCACAATGGAAATCAAAACGGCAGAGTCACATATAACGTTATTATATGGACCCTGCCTTTTATTTCCTTGTCACTGGTGGACACTGCTGTTTTTTCCATTGTATACCATATTTTCTTATTCCATTTTACCATAGACTATGTCGGTTTTTTCATTTGAAACTTGGTTTAAAAGAAGCATTTTTCAATGCTTTATTACCCAAGGGCCATAACTGAAAAATTATAAAAATGTGACTGCCGTTTTTTCCATTGTGGTCTTCATATATATATATATATATATATACAAATATATACTGGCAAATATTAAAGTAATATACATGAATTTATAACATCTAATTTATTATAAACTGTGTCCCAGCCACGGCTATAAACCCCTGCTAAATCTTTTAATATTGCCGGGGCCGGGTTTGTAAAAACTCCCATATTATCATATGCTATTTACCAGATTTACTCACTTAAAGTTTTTTGTACAACAGTTAGAATTTTTAAAAAAAGTTTGTTTATCTTTTTTATAAGCTTTGTTAACTGACCTTTCTTTTTATTTTTTTTTCCAATTTTAGCAAAATGTAACTTTCATCACTTTGTGATCAGAAATTGTTATAATGTTTTATTAAGTCTTTAACATTTTAATTTTTATGACGTACTTTACATCTTTTTATTACGTTAACACATAATTTTTGTTTCTATTTTAATTTGGTCATAGAGATCAATTTAATTTGTTGTAAAAATGCAACCACAGAGGCTAATCACGAGGTTCTTTATCATTTTTTTTTGTAGTTATTGTCTTTAAGTAAGATCTTGTTGTTAGTGTTTCCAGCTGCCAGACAATAAAGTTTATATAAGCATTTTAAGTGGCGTTTGATGTGGTTTTTACATCAATATATCATGTTTTAAGGCAATACATATATATATATATATATATATATATATATATATATATATATATAATATATATATATATATATATATATATATATATATATATATATATCGATAATATATTTCTTCCGTATCACTTTTGTGCAATTATATTGTGGAAACCCCTGGAGTATTTTGATGAAAATAATGTGATTTACAATTTTAATAGTTTTTAAATAATAATTTTAGTTAATACGTTGTTAATTACTTGCTTGCCCCACCTCACTTTGCCTAGACGATAATTCGTCTGACTTTTTTTCTCGTAAACTTCGGGAAGTCACTTGACTTCCCGTGACTTCCCAAAGTTCACGGGAAAAAAAAGTCAGACAAAACATTGTTTACACTTTGCCCTGTTGTGATTGACGTCTTCTAAACTGCTAGGAAACAATTAGCGCTTGTGTTTTAATATTAACATCAATGTATTTGTAACGATGTATATATAACGATGTTTTTAAATAATATATTCGCATTTTTTAGCACATCTTCTTTTTGCTTTTTACTTACTTTACTTTCTTCACAAAATTCACTTAATTTTTGTCCGTGGTGGTGGATAATGACGCTTTGTAGAGAAATGAGTCTGCTTTCTGCGGGCGTTTTCTATGTGCGTATATCACATAGATGTGGTACACCACGCTTATGTGTTCTTTATTTCACAATTACTTGGACGAGGATAAACCACAATACCGTATAAATAATTATACCGTATTTATAATATATATCAGCATAAATAATTTTAATGTATAATAAGTATAAATAATTATAACGTAATTATACCGTATAAATAATTAAATCCTATCAAGTACAACGTGAACGAGCAAGTAAAGACATTAGTGTCTCTGAGAAACTTAGGAAATTTCCCCATAACACAATGCCTCTAAAATTGAAAAATATTTACTTTATCATAATCAGTTATATATTATTATAGTTGTCAATCTTTAGGAATAGAATCAGTGCCCGAAATGATGCTATATTATTAAAATTTGCAAGGTGCAGTACATGATGAATTTAAAAAAAAGTATTAAACTTATTGTAAAAATATTTTTTAACGTCCTACTTATCCTTATTTTACCCTATGAATACTGAATGTCAAATGCCAACTAGCCGGCTTTTTCAGGAATAAAGCCGGCTAGTTGGCATTTGACATTCAGTTTTATGTATATATATTTATATTTATTTATGTATGTATATTTATATTTATGTATATATATTTATATTTGCATATATATATTTATATACTTTGTATGTTCATGCAGTATTTTTTTTATTTATAACATAATAGTGTTAATAAGCCAATTACACGCATGGAGTGCCAATTACGCTAAAAATTTCTAACGTTAAGCATAAATCAAATCAAGATGGTATGATTGAATTTGTATTGTTTTTAAATATAATTAGTTTTAAGTTCATAAAATTTTGTAGGTATAGCTCATAACAAGGTATGCATAAAATATATACTTGTTTTAAATATTGATCTCTTCATTAAAAAACTATATTTTAATAATATTATAAAATAAATCATATATTTATATATTTTTAGTGAGCATAAAAATTCATATATTTATACAAACATTTTTAGTGAGCATCTTGAGAGCCTAGAACATTTTTAGTGAATTTAAAAGATATTTCCTTTCTCTAAAAATGTATGATGACTTTTTATTTACTTATTACTATATAATTTTATACTTATTGGCTAGGTAATTATAGGATATACTACTAAATAGTTCAAAAACAACCTGATAGGAAAAACATCTGTGGTCCGATCTAGATGCAAATGGTCCACTTAAAATACGCTAAAATGATTTGCTATTTACTTATCTATTATTTATCATAATATTTACTTATTACCGAGAGATTTTGTTCTTCTATTATTTAGTTAAGAGCTTTAATTTTTGTTAAAATATTTTAAAATATCTTAAAATCTTTGAATGTCGCATATTTACTTTGTAAGTTGTGTTCTCAAAGTAAGTGCTAGATTAATTTAGATTTTGGATTACCCGCGAACCAAATAAACCTAAATGATATTAAGGAAAGTTTTTTTTTAAAAAGATTGCACTTTGTTTTTTCTAAAACGTACTTTATAAAATCAAGCTTCTTTTCAATAATACACTAAATAAAAAAATATATATTAGTTATGTGTTTTAATATTACTGTAAACCTTATACGTTAATCTGATATGCAAGGAAATAAAGAGAAAATAATCCTGCTTTTTTCTCCTTATATTCAATAGATAACGTATAATTTAATATATTCGATTCCGTTGAATAATGGGATTTAAAAAGTACTTTCTCGGCAAAATAACGCAGCTTTAAGAATAAAAAAGTGTGACTTACTATTAAACAGTTAACTGCTAAAACAATAATCTGGTATATGATTGTAACCATAATAATTATTGAGAAGTTTAAAATAATACTTCAGATAATTACCATCTATAATATAAACATCTAAGGGTCGAACAGATGTGTTGTTTTGATATAACGGTTGACTTCATATGTGACAATTTTTCTCCTTAATATTTATCTTGTTACAATACATAAATTATGGACTGTTTTTACTATGGTTATGCAGTTAAGTCAAAGTATTTAAAAGAACTTCTGATAACGACAAGACCAAAAGTAGGACAACAGAAATTAATAAAAACATTAACAAAATCTATAAATTAATAAAATATTGAACAATATCTATAATATTACCAAACAGAAAAAAACTGAGAATCAATGAACTACTAGAGTATTGCTTTAAAAAGAATAGAAGGATAAGTTGCTTTACTTGTTTCTTTAAGTATTTTTTTAATTATATGTTCGGTTTAAAAATTTAAAGCTTCAAGTATTGAAGTTTTATGACTTAAAGTGAATAAGATAAATACTTGGCAAATAATATTTACCAAGTTCAAAGCAGAGACAAGGTTTTTTGATGTTTTCAATATGTCACTTTAAAGCATTATAAAAAACTCCAAATTTAAATATTTTCAAATTTATGTAAAATAAGTAAATAAATCCAATCACCGCAATTTTTTTCAAAAAACTGCGGCGGTTGGAGCCTGGAAACAAAAATCCCCAAAAAATTGGAGGGTGTGGGGGAGCTTAGCCTTCTCCACATTCACCCTTAGGTGCTTCTGATCACAGTTTGATCTCTATAAAACTATTATGTCATTCTTCTTCATCACCTGAATCCCCCTATCATCGTACCTCTTACAACTACTTTAAAGCGGACTGGGACTCTTTCCGTGGTTTTCTTCGTAATGGCCAAGGGTAGGAATCTTTCGTCTTCCTGTTGATAAATGTTCTTTTTGCATAACTTCGTGGATTCAGGCAGGCATGGAATCTTTTATTTCCTCTCAACAATTCCAGGTCAAGCCTCACTTTTCTCCATGGTTTTCTTCCCATTATGCTGCTGCAATTGCCAAACGAAACCATTACTTCCATATCTATCAGCAAAACAATTCTCCAAAAAACAGACGCATGTTTATTACTGCTAGAAATTATTGTAAAATGTTTTTGCCTAACGTAAAAGTCCGCTATTCTCAGGTCATGAAATCTCGTATTTTATCACAAAAATTAGGCTTTCGTGACTTCTGGAAAATTTTTAATAGTATCAATAATAAGGGCAAACCTGTAATTCCACCTCTCTTGTATGGTTCAGACTTTGTCACCTCACCTAAAGACAAAACTGAATTGTTAGGTAAGAACTTTTCATCAATATCATCTCTTGATTCCACTAGTTGTTTTCTACTTGATATAGCCGTCAAACAGATTGATCCATTGCTTGACGTTCGTATTACTCCGAATTCAGTAACTAAAGTGATTTCCAACATACCTGTAATTGTCTTGCAAAAGAGTTCTATGGAGCTGTCGTCCATATTTTTAAAACTATTCAACAAGTGCTTATCAGAGTCTAGTTTTCCAGCCCGCTTGAAAGCGGCATCTGTTATTCCTTTTTTCAAAAATTCTGGAGATTTGACTTGTCTAACTACTGTTCTATTAGTCTTCTTTCTATCATAAGCAAGATTTTTGAATCTTTAATTAACAAAGACTTAATCTCTCATCTTGAATCTAATAACTTACTTTCTGATCAACAATATGGATTTCGATCTTCTTGTTCTAAAACTGATTTACTAACAGTAATAATCGATAGGTTTTATCGTGCATTAGATTAAGGTGGAGAGGTTAAGGACATTACTCTTGACATTTCTAAAGCTTTGGATAAAGTTTGGCATGCTGGTCTTCTTTATAAGCGTTCTTCTTACGAGATATTTAAGATTATTGAATCCTTCCTTTCCAATCGTAGTATAAAAGTTGTCCTCGATGAACAGCACTCTTCTTCTTTTTTTGTAACTTCAGGGGTTCCTCAAGGTTCTATCCTTGGCCCTATAATCTTTTTAATTTACATTAAAAATCTTCCAGATATTCTCACATCTAAGGTGGCATTGTTTGCTGATGATACTACCATTTATTCTTGTCATGATAAGAAGCCAAAACTCTCCGATTGCTTGGACGGGGCATTAGAGCTTAAAAAGGATCTCACTTCTGCTACAGCATGGGGTTCACAGTGGCTGGTGAACTTTAACTCAGATAAAACTCAATTTTTATCAGCCAATCGTTGTTGCAATAATTTAGATCTTCCTATATTTATGAACGAAAATGTACTCAATAGGTCATCTGCCCTTTATCTCTTTACTTTCAATCTTTCTTGGATACCATATATCAAATCCGTTGCAAAACTAGCATCTGCTAAGGTTGCATCTCTTTTTCAAGCTCGACACTTTCTTACTCTGGATTCTATTCTCTATCTCTATAAATCTCAAATCCGGCCTTGTACAGAATACTGTTGCCATATCTGGGGCAGATCTTCTGATGATGCCCTTTCTCTTTTAGACAAGGTGCAAAACGCATTGTAAACATAGTTAGACCTGCTCTTGCAGCCAACCTCTAACCATTATCACATCATCATAATGTTGCTTCTCTTTCTCTTTTCTACAGATATTATAATGGGCACTGCTCTAAAGAGCTAGCGTCTCTAGTGCCGTCTACTGAAATTCATTCTTGTGTTACTCGTCATTCAATTAAGTGTCATCCTTTTTCTGTGACTGTTCCTAAGTGCTCCAAAAATGCTTATTCGTCTAGTTTTTTTCCTTGACCATCAGTTCTTTGGAATTCGCTTCCTTCATCTTGCTTTCCTGATTCATATAATTTGCGATCCTTTAAGTTGTCCGTCAATCGTTATCTTGCTCTACAATCTTCATCTTTTCTCTTGCTCGCAGCCTTGTTAGAAGCGCAGATGTTTAATATATATATATATATATATATATATATATATATATATATATATATATATATATATATATATATATATATATATATATATATGTATATATATATGCAGTATTGGACAAAACATTTGCAACCAACATCGAACAACGCTAAAAAGTGTTCCTAATTTTACATGTCTTAAAAACAAAACGAACTATACTACCACAGCAAACAGTTTAGGAGTCTGGAGTCATAGCATGTCATGACATGAGTAATCAGCTGACAGGTGACAGTAAACAGGCAGAGTTTCGTTGACAAGTGCCATTTTGCAGCGAACAAAACAAGTGCAACTTTTTTGGTTTGTTTCATTTTCTTAAGTCTGGTCCGTGTCAACGTCACGGAAGTTTTTTAATAATTAAAGGAAGTATCCAGAAGTTTCCAGAAGCATGCAGAAGCTTCCAAAAGTTTTCAGAAGAAGTATCTGGAAGCATCCAGTAGCATCCAGAAGTATCCAGAAACATTCAGAAGCATCCAGACGCATCCAGACGCATCCAGAAGCTTCCAGAAGCATCAAAAAGAAGCATCTAGAATTTTCCAGAACAGGTTCACACAGGCTCATTTTACTATGTAAGAGACATGTAAATCGACATGTAATTCAGTCAGTATATGGAAGTCAATCAGTCAGTATTATCAAGACAGTTTATCGAAGTGAGTTTTATCAAAGTGTTTTATCGAAGAACATCAATACAAGAAGTGAAATACAACAAGTGTTTCATTACATCAATGCAGTTCACATCCAACCAAGACGTTGTGTTCCACAGAGCATTATTGTATCATCACAAGGTAAATGTAACACGGTAAGCCTTGAGAAGCGTGATTACTCATTTTTATTATTTTTATGACTTTAAGTGCAAAAATGGCTCCCGACAGTCTTGGATTGGAACTAAGAAAGAAAATTATTGGCGATTACGTAAGTGGAATGTCACAAAAAAGTATTTGTGATAAATATCGCGTGAAAAAATGGACCGTATCAAGACTATGTTCCAAATATTGTTTTACGGGGAAGTTGGCAGCAGATAACAAAGGTGGAAGACCGCGTTCAACCAATTCTAGAGAGGATTCTATGAACGTCAGATCCGTCAAGAAGGATCCCTGGATATCATCAGTCAAGATACAAAAGCAATTCGAGCTGCCTGTATCGGACCGAACAATCAGACGACGTGCTGTTGAAGCCGGATTGTTTTCTCGACGTCCTGCAAAGAAACCGCTGATTTCACTAAAAAACCAGAAGAAAAGACTCCTGTTTGCTACATCTCATATTGACTGAAATGTGCAGAAATGGCGAACTGTCCTGTTCAGTGATGAATCAAAGTTCAACATCATTGGGAGCGATGGCATTTGCCGTGTACGTCGACCGGCCGGAAAACGCCTCGATTTAGGTCCAATACATCGAAACGATGGAATGATGGACCGTTTCATGTATGAAAATATCCTGAAAGATGTTATGTTACCTCATGCTGAATGGCATATGCCAATAAAATGGGTTTTTCAGCAAGACAACGATCCGAAACACACTGCAAAAGTAGTCAAGCAGTGGTTTCAAGACAACCACCTATCGGTGATGGATTGGTCGCCTCAATCTCCGGATCTCAACCCTATCGAGAACCTGTGGGAGATCGTCAACCGCAGATTTAATCGTAAAGGTGTTCGTAATAAGGATCAACTGTTTGAATAAATCCAAAAGGCCTGAGCAGCGATTCCACAAAATTTCATTGATCACCTGATCGAATCTATGCCTCGAAGATGCAAGGCTGTGATTGACAACAAAAGATTCGCCACGAAATATTGATAGCGAAATATAGCTTGGTCAACATTTTGTCGAGTTGCACGTGTTTTGTCCAGAAGAAAAATCAACTTTTTTTAATACTTTTGATTAATTTATTAATTTTCGTGTACAAATAATGAACTTTGTGATGAATAAAACTTGAAGAACTTTGTCTCTAAACAGTTACATAGTTATTTCTCTAAATTTTAAAAATGCAGCACTTTTATATAAAGAAACTAAATTATCATTATTTGGTTGCACTCGTTTTGTCCGATACTGCATATATATATATATAAAACAGTATATAAAATATAAATAAATAAGTTATTTATTTGTTATTTATTATTGCTCTGTTCTTTAAGAGCATTGAACACTCTATTTGTAAAATACACTAACATAATTTACATATATATATATATATATATATATATATATATATGTATATATATTTATATTTATATATATTTATATATGAATATATATATATATATATATAAATTAATTAGTAAAAAACACTTATCTAACTTTTATCTTCCACTTGAAATTTCACCAGTGCTTGATCATCAGGAAGAGTCTTCCTGATGATCCAGCTCTTCCTGACGATCCAGCAATGGTGAAACTTTAAGTCGAAGATAAAAGTTAGATAAGTGTTATTTACTAATTTATTTAATAATGCTCTGTTCTTTAAGAACATTGAGAACTCTATTTGTGAAATACACTAACATAATTTACATACATATATATATATATATATATATATATATATATATATATATATATATATATATATATATATATATATATATATATATATATATATATAAATATATATATATATATATATATATATATATATATATATATATATATATATATATACACACATATATATATATATATATACACATATATATATATATATATATATATATATATATATATATATATATATATATATATATATAGAACTTGAATTGCTGCTGGAAACTGTTGATAGTTAGACATTATTAACTAGTTGCAAAATAACAATTACTTGTAATTACAAGCAATTGGTATTTTAAAATATTTAAGAGTGTACTTTGTTTTAAAGTTCGTTAAGCCTTAACGGTTGAAACGGTCAAAACTAAAAGCCCTTGTTAATTTTACTGACTGAAATTTACAATGTGTTACATTAAGTTCTGTTTTTTTTAATTGTTTTTTTAACCCATAAGCTCAAATCAACTAAAGTTTCATATTAATTTTGTACATACTAATGTAGAAAAGCGTGTATAAAAGAACAGATTCTGTAAATGTCTGAAACTAAAGTATCAGAAAACAGTGGTGTTGCATGCAATCTTGCCGAAGCAAAAGAGTATTGGACCTGTAATAGAAAAGAAGGAGTTAAAATTCGTTTTTCCGGTACTGAAGACAGTTTATCCAACTCTCCAGCCATTTCCATTCCAGAATTTTATATACGGGCAGTAAATAAGTTTTTTAATCGAACCGCCATCAAAATAGAAAGAGAAGGACAGTGGACTTCTTGGACATTTCAAAAGTGTTTGGAGGAAGTAAGAACAGCAGCTAAAGCATTTATTAAAGTGAGATTGATTGTTTATTATTACCTAATTTTAAACTTTGTTATGAAGACATTTTTAACAACTACTTTCCGTATTTTGTTTTAATAAAATATGTTTTCTGTATTGTCATTATGCATTTAAAAATTTATTTCAGCTTGGTTTAGAACCGTTAAACAGTGTTGGAATACTTGGTTCCAATTCACCGGAATGGTTTTTTGCTGATGTTGGAACAATCTTTGCAGGGTAATGTTAAAATCAAGTTTTTACTATTTCAGAAAAAAAAAATTTTCAATTAAAAGTTGCAATCTAGGCAAATTAGTTAAAGTGTGTGAGTTTTTTAAGTTTGCGTGTGTGAGTTTTTTTTTTATTTCAAATGTTTTTGCAGCGTTTTATTTCAAAAACCAAACTAAATAGTGGAGTCGACTTTAAAACATAGCTGTGTGATTACACTATGCAACACAATTTTTCTAAAATGGATTCAAAGTTTTTATTTTAATTTCTTACATCTAAAGACTATTGAAAAGCGATTATATTATATACAAAAATTTGATTTTATGATCAAAGAAAATTTATTTTTATTGAGACAGCACAAAACAAATTTTACATTTTTGTCCATTCGATCTGGTAAGAAAAAACAATTGTATATTGGATAAAAAAAATCACTTTAAAATTTTTAGAAACAAGTAGATTTTTTAGATTCGCAAGTGTATTGCAAATCAATTTCACAAATTAAATTTCACAAAGCCTTTAAATTTAGTCCCAAACAAAAGCGCTTGTCTAGCTTCTCCTTGAATTAATAAAAATGAGTGTTAAGGAAATGCATTTTATGTGACATTCTGCGTTTCATTTTGACGTAGTTCTTTAAAAGAATCTGAAACAACTTGTGATTGCCCGAGAAACGGTGAACAACTGCAACAAAACGGTTCAAAGCCTTTGGAAATAGCTTTAGGAAAATAAATAGTATGAAATAACTTCCATTAAAAAGTATAAGGTTCCACGCTTATTTCCAAACGTGGAGTGTTGCAGTGAAGTCACACACGTTGTTCACGGTACGTTGATCGAAGCTTTTAGTCATACTTTGATGTATATTTTGCTTAAAATTTTTTTTCTTTTTTTTTTGTAGTTAGTAAGGTCTCAGAAGTCCTTATAATCTTATTACAGAACACTGTGGAAGAACTTTTAACTATGAAGTTCACGCCTCCTTCCTTACCAATGTGGTTAATTTGGTTGAAGCCGGCGTCAAACCTCAGACCTCTGGGTTATAATCCAGAGCTTTAACCACTACGCCACGGCTGCGTTACAACAACCACAGCTACTATATTCATGTAATAGGTGCAATATAAATAACTCAATTATTTTTGCTTGTTTTTAATTATCATAATTTAGTTTTTGCAAGTATTACACTTTGCGTATGTTTACCAAAGACTAGTTGTATTTCATTTGTTTGGTTCCGCGGTTTAACTGTTGTTTAGAAACGTAGCAAATGTTACGTCTCTAAACAACGTCAAAATTTGTCTAAACAACGTCAAAAAACAACTCTACGTCTCTAAGCAACGTCTCTATTATTATAAGTATATAAGTATTTTAAATATACAATTGCAATTGTTTAACTTTTATTTTATTTATACTTCTTTAATACCAAAATAAAGTTCAAAGAATTTTGGTTTAACCTATAAGCATGATTTAATGGCAACTCCTGAGTCTTAATTAGTGAAAAGTCTTGGTGGAATAATATAAATTTAAAGTCTTTCTTAATATAAAGTCTGGGTGTATATATTCTTTCATTCTTAATCTTAATTTTTTTTATTTAGAGGAATAGTCGCTGGTATTTACCCTACAAATAGTTCGGAGATGTGTCAATTTATTTGCGAAGACTCTCATTGCAATATTGTGGTTGTTGAAAATGAATTTCAACTTAAGAAGATTTTAGAGGTTTTTTTTCAAGATTTTTCAATTAATTTTTCAAATTACTTATGTAATTTTTATAATGATAAACATTTTAATTTTTATCTGCTGCACGTTTTCTATAATCTTTTTTTTCAGTTTTATTGTTTTTAATTAGATCATTGATTGGTTTTATTCATCTTAATTTTATTCATCACACACACACAGTTAAATTCAGGTTTTTAAAAGTCAACTTCGTCGGTCCTATCAAATGACAACGTTTTGCAAAAAAAATAAAAAAAATAAAAATCAATGATTAGAGCCTGGAAACAAAATGACCCAAAAAGGGGCATTTTTATTTTTTTGATGGCTCCTTCACCCCGAGTGAGTCACTGCGAAATATTGAGAAACATGTGTAAACATTGAACTTTGTTTACCAAATAAGATTAGTTACCGAATAAGATTAGTTGGGTATTTAGTTAAGTACAATTTTAGACCGAATTTTAGTATAATTTATCATAACTTTTTTACGACCCCTAATAGTGAATCTAAAGAACACCATTTTGAAGACTTTAGTTCACTTTTGCTCATTGGAGTTAACATTAACTTATTTAAGAGCTTTTAAAAAGTGCATTAACTTACTATAGATCCTAGCTCTAAACAGTTCTGACGTATATTATCTATATATAGCTGTCAAAATACAATATTTCTATCAATTTTCACAAAAAATACTAGAATTCCGACCGAGAAAGAGCTTATAAGTAAGAAAAATTGGCAAAAAACAATCAGAACAGGTCATATTATTAAACTATGATGTTTATTTCACCTAAAAAACGTATTTATTTAAAATTTTATTCAAATTTGGACAAGCGAATGTGATTTCAATAAGATTTTTTTATAAAAAGTAGAATCTTGGGTCTGTGTTTTTTCGCAACGAATATTTATATTTTATGATACGGCAAAATTTATCATTTTAACTTTTTTCGTCTTTTCATAATTCACAGACCATTTAACGGAAATATGTCGTAGTCAACAAAATATCTTACAGTCGCTATAATATTTTAACTGCACCGCATAACCATTTACTATTTGGTTGATGAAAACACTGTTCACCAGTGTCAATAAACAGCAAAAAAAACAAACAAAAAACTAGTTTAAAAAAACTTATTTTAAATTTAAAAAAGTTCCTAAAATTAGTTTTATCAATAAAAATCACAATATTTATGTGATGCTCCTAACATCGAAATCAACTGTTACCTTGTACTCGTAATGACCAATACACCATAATGTAAATTACCCCCAAAAATATTGGTATATAATTTTTTTTACTTTGAAAGTCAAAGTAAAACAAAATTGGGGGTGGGGTTAGGTAATACAAACGCGCTAGCGCTAAAAGTTATTTATTTCAAAACAAGATATACCATAAAAAGGGGGTGAATAGGGGCAGCTTTTAGGGTTTTTCTAGTACCACTGACTGAAATATAGTTTAGTGATTGCATTTTTTGGTGCTAAGTATGGGCATATACTGCTCTCATAAAATCATGCATTTATTGATAAATAAAAATAATGGCTAACATTATTTTTTTATTTTCTGTCTGTCCCTATTGACCCCTGCCATTTGTTACCGCATGAAGGGTGAATAGAAAAACAAACTTTTTTTGATGTTAGTCTTTATTCTAACTTTGATAGAGTTATAATAGCGACTCTTTAAAATTTCTTAAAAAAGCGCGTGCCTACATAAGATGCACAATCGATACACTTAGACAACACCCATTATTTACTATAAAACAACTAAAATATCTAAAATATCCTTTTTATTACAACAGTTATTAAAAGGTACAATTCTGAACATCAAAACTACAGGTTTTTAGTATAGTATGGCAATTCATATGAAGTAAAACATAAATAAGGCACAGGTGCACTTAATGGACACAAGTTAACAATAAAAAGTTTTTATGCTAATTAAATTTTGAAAGTACAAAAATGAGCATCGTTTATTGAAAACATTATTATTTGGAATGAGACTAAAATAAAAAAAAAAAGTGCACTATATTTTAAGTTAATACTGCAAAAAGTTGGTATGGGTACCACTGTTTATTGTTTTAACAAAATGGGAATTATCACCGTTCCCTAAAGTCTACATTGAATTTCAAAACATTTAAGAGTTGCTTGATTCGTACATAAGCACAGGTGAATACTGTCTCCATTAAACGAATAGTGAGTAGTTTTAAATTAAACTAATAAAGTTTGTAAAATTTTACAGACTTTGTAAATAAAGTTTGTAACATTTTAATATTCGTCAAAATTTTGTAACTGATGTTAAACTATTAAAATGTTGCCAACTATACGTTTCTGAGTCAAAGTTGATAGGAAAAAACAAAGATGTATTAAAGATGTATTAAAATTTAGTAACAAGTTTTTAAGACGCCTAAAGCATGTCTTGTGCCCACTGGGTAAGCATGAAAAATAAAGTAATTTTTTGAAATATCAATTTATTCATTTTAAGTAATTTAGCCTAATTTTTAGCAAAATTTAAATAATAAAAATATTTAGATTATTATAAAAAATTATTTTTGTGAAATAAATTAATATAAAAAGATATAATCTTAATAATATATAAACTAATAAATAAAGTAAGCTGATAATTAAACTAATAAAATAATTTTTGTTATTAAATTATAAATTCAATACTACTAATTATTACTATACTATTAGAACAGTAATGTTTCTGCTCCAGCTTCTATATCAGAAGTATATCAAAAATGTATTCTGTATCAAAATACTCAAGCTTCTGTATCAAAAGTGATTTCCTGCTTTGACTCTTCTACAGCTTGTGGCCTGGACAACATACCCATTATAGTCTTGCAGAAGTGTTCTCCGTAGCTGTCATTCATACTTTTAAAACTATTTAACAAGTGCTTATCAGAGTCTTGTTTTCCGGTATGAAGGAAAGCGGCATCTGTTATCCCTATTTTCAAAAATTCTGGAGAGCGATCTGACTCATCTAACTACCGTCCCATTAGTCTTTCTTCCTATCATAAATAAGTTTTTTGAATCTTTAATTTTCAAACACTTAATCTCTCATCTTGAATCTAATAATTTACTTTCTGACCATCAATACGGATTTCGATCTTCTCGTTCTATAGCTGATTTGCTAAAAGTAATAACTGATCGGTTTTATTGTGCATTAGATTAAGGTGGAGAGGTTAAGGACATCACTCTTGACATTTCTAAAGCTTTGGATAAAGTTTGGCATGCTGGTCTTCTTAATAAGCTTTTTTCTTACAGTGTATCTGGTAACACATTTAAGATTATTGAATCCTTCCTTTCCAATCGTAGTATAAAAGTTGTCCTCGATGAGCAGCACTCTTCTTCTTTTTCTGTAACTTCAGGGGTTCCTCAAGGTTCTATCCTTGGGCCTATAATCTTTTTAATTTACATTAACAATTTTCCAGATATTCTCACATCTAAGGTGGCATTGTTCGCTGATGATACTACCATTTATTCTTGTTATGATAAGAAGCCAACTTTCTCTGATTGCTTGGAGAAGGCATTTGAGCTTAAAAAGTATCTCACTTCTGCTACAGTATGGAGCTCATAGATCTTCCTATATTTATGAATGGTAATGTACTTGATGAGTTATCTACCCTTCATCTTCTAACATTAACTCCTACTTCTGATCTTTCTTGGAAACTGTCTATCAAATCGATTGCAAAATTAGCATCTGCTAAGGTTGCATCTCTATCGTGCTCAACACTTTCTTACTCTGGATTCTATTCTTTATTTCTATTAATCTCAAATCTGTCCTTGTATGGAATATATACTGTTGCCATATCTGGGGCATATCTTCTAATGATGCCCTTTCTCTTTTAGACAAGGCGCAAAAACGCATTATAAACATAGTTGGACATGCTCTTGCAACCTCCAACCATTATAACATTGTCAAAATGTTGCTTCTCTTTCTCTTTTCTACAAATACTTTATCTTGCTTTCCTGATTCATATAATTTGCAATCTTTTAAGTTGTCTGTCAATCGTTATCTTGCTCTACATCCTTCATCTTTTCTCTTACAGTAACTTCCAACTCTAATTAGTGGTTGCTTGCAGCCTTGTTGGAAGCGAAGATGTAAAAATAAAAATGTTTGAAAACAAATATGTTATAAAAAATTGTTATCTATATTAATAACTGTAGCAATCTTTTTTACTTTAGTTTTGGGATCAACTACCTTTTTTACACGCTGTTGTGCAATATACTGGTGAAATTAAAGAAAAAAGACCCAATTTATATACAGTAAGATATTTTTAAAATATTTTGAAAGTTATAAAGAAGAACCAAAATTTTTTAGTCTTTAGTTTGTTTGAAATATTTTTAAGTAACTTCAGATTTTTTAACAACAAGATTTCAGAACTTTTAAGCAAGATTGAACAAACCTATTAAGTCTGGGTGAAATCTGAATATTCTGAAACGCTATGCATAATTTATAAATATACAAAAACATATATACAATTTATAAAAATATATATCAAGTTAACAAATTTTTTCTTGATAAATTACCTATTTAATATTTCTATTATTGAGTATTATTATGGCAATGATGCTAATTAAATGATTGCATTAAACACATAGTTTCAGAAGTAATTTAAGTAAATTTTTTGAAGTATTAAGGAAATAAAGTTAAGTTGGTTGAATAGTCTGAGCTCTCTTGAGGTCCCCAATTGTTTTTAGAGAATTAGCATAAATGCTTTGTTTAAAAAGATCCTAAAAGAAATAGCCTAATGGATGATCTTAGTTGCCAGTTGACATTACCGTTATGTAAAGTAATGTCATCTGGAAACTTGGATCTCAATAAAACTATTGTTTCTTGAGCTGTGTAGCATGTGGCAGGATCCTACTGAAAAAGTTTTCTAGGTCCATATCATTGAAAAAAGACTATAAAAAGCTTTTCAGCATATGTCGATAACTATCACCAGGTACTGTAAATGTTTATCTAACATCATTTTCAGCAAAATATGGATCAATTACACCCCTATGGCTGATAAAGTACATCAGAAAGTCACTCACTTTGGATAAAGATGGCATCCCTCTATTTCTGTTGGTTGTTTTTTGAAACTCAAATATGAGTTTTACTTATTCACATTCCTATCAAGGTGAAATGATATTTATCTCTGAAAATGATGTTTAAAGCAAAATCAGTATCAATTTTTATTTGCTAATCTAATCACTGAATATTCCACACTTGTTATGGTTTGTTTGAGAAGTTCTTGAGTTAACTGAACCTTGTATGAGGTGTAAGCCAAGGTCTTGCTTTAAAATTGAAGTTGCAAATAAGCCAAGTAGCGTTAATTGGTATCTAACCGACTTTCATGAACTTTGCTCAGCACTTTCTTTCACTCTGTCAATATTTGCTCTGACAAACTCTTTGCCCTAAATAGAACAACAGTCAACAATGTGTTTCTATTAAGGGCAGAGTTTCTACCTTTTAATTTTTCTGAATCAAGAATTACATGTCACAGATGGCTCTTCAGTTTTGAGACATAACATATCAAAGCGGTATATAACAAATAATTTAATCTGATATAAGAATAAATTTGGACAATTAGATAAAATACGACATAAAAAAAATATTGCCTAGGTTATAATCTTGTATCTTGTATAAAATATATATATATTTTAATTTAAATTTGATTTTTAGTGGAGTGAGTTTATGGAAATTGGAAGAAATGTTGATGACTCAATTCTTGAGCAACGAGTAAACATGCAAGCTCCAAATAAATGTTGCATTCTGATTTACACTGTAAGTGATATAAATAAATTGTTTAGATAAGTTTATTTTCCTCTGTTCAATAAATATATAGACATGTAAATATAGAATATATATAAATATACTATACTAGATAAATAAACTGTGAGAAATGATATTAAGACAATATTAAAAAAATATTAAACTTTTTTTGAGTCGTGATAAAACTACCTACAGATTATGTGCTATGCATAAACAAGTTAACATTGCTTTTATCTACTTATTTTGAAATTTTTGTCTTAATTTTACCCATTGTTTTAATAATTGGTGCATTTTTTTTGTTCTTATTCACTTTCCCAAAGCCAAGAGGCCACTAGAGTTAAGGAGGCTATTTTTTTGTGGTTGCAACTCTCTCTCAACTCTTGAACTCCCAAATACGAACCTTTTTCTTTTCTTTGTTTACATAATTTATTTATTTTATTTGTTTATTTAGATGATTTTTGTTTGGGCATAATGTAAGCTTACAATATTGATCTGAAATTTTAGCTGTGATCTTGTTTTTCTTTGTTTATAAATGATATTCGTTTCTTTGACATGTTAGTTGTTCTATGCATGATGTAAAGTGAAGAAACTTAACTAAACATTTAGCTTAGAACTTCAAATTACTTTTTGTTTAAGCTTTACCAGTGCTGGATTAATAGAGGCCCCTGCAGTTTTGGGAACCTCGATTTAAAATAATTTTTTAAAAATTAAACTTTGGAAGTTAAATTTTTGAATAATGACGTGGAAAGGGGGCTTTTGCATTTAAAATTGCCCCAGGCCCCGAAAAATCTTAATCCACAACTGAGCTTTACTACCAGCTTCACAACCATTAATCATTTAGTGTCTGGTATCTGAAATAAATCAATTGGACAGTATATTTTATTGTCATAGGACTTTTCACATTAGTCAGAATCAAAAGTTGGTATCATCATATTTTGCTCATTTAGGATTTATATATAGAGAGAGTGAGCTCATTGAAGTTTTGCTTCTTTTGAAACCCAACATGACAAACTTTTGAAGAACTTTTTTTTTTGATGATATTAAGGACCTGTCTGATGTTTAAGGGTCTTGAGGGACCCCTAAAAATATTTTTTTTTTCAAAAAATTTTTGGTTCTAGTATACTTTTATTACATAGAACACATTTATCTTATATTATATATTGTATATATTACTTATAGATAGTTTTTTTAAATTATGCTAAGTATTGCTTGGGGAAGCTTAGAAAAATGAAGTTCCAGTTTCTTAATTGCCTTCAGAAAGTTACAATTTTAAAGCATTTTAATAATAAAATAATAGATTATTATGTTTACGAATTATAGTGTTTGAAACATTTGATATTTTATAAAGTGTGAAACAATAATATCATGCTTTCAAGTTTTTGTATTAATCTATTTAATTCCTTTTTTTTTTCACTGTTTTAATGAGTTTTGTGCTATAGTTTACAAATCATTTTTTTTTTATAGTCAGGAACAACTGGCAACCCAAAAGGAGTAATGCTTTCGCATGACAATGTAAGTATTTAAAGATATGAAAATATGTTTATACCCACTAAAACTTTTATATATTTTTTATATATTACCAACTATTTAGCCATAACAACTATGTAGCCACAACTTTTATCTTTTAAACTTTTTTTTTTTTTTAAATATTAACAACTATGTAGCCATAACTTTTAACTTTTAAACTTTTTTTTTCTTTTAATATTAACAACTATGTAGCCATAGCAACTATGTAGCCATATCTTCTATCTTTATACTTTTTTTTCTTTTTCATATTAACAACTGTGTAGCTATAACAAATACGTAACCATAACTTCTATTTTTTAGTAATTACATAAAGATTTATAGATTAAATTTTTTTTTTTCAATTTTCAACATATTAGTTGAGTGATATTTCAATCAATGAGTCCCTTGAATGATATACTTCATACAAATAAATACCCTTTTATTTGAAAGTACATTAAAAAAACTATATAGCCATATCTTCTATCTTTATACTTTTTTTTGTTAAATTAAAGTTTGATGTATTATTCATCAAGCTTAGTTTTTTTATTGTTGTTTTGGTTGTTGTTAGTATGAACATTTTTCTTACAGTGTTGTAAAATTTATATACATTGTATATAAATGTTAAAACAAAAGTTCACTGAAAAATAGCTAAAAACCTTATTAATAACCGACTAGCTACAGAGTTACTAAGTTTTCAAAACAGTTTTCTTATGATTTCTACATTGAAATAAAAAATGACTAGCAGAATAAATTTAAAAAAATTGATGCCAAGTTCGGCAATGGACTTTTAACAATATGTTTTCAATATTATTGTTACCAATATATGTTAACATTGTCTTTACAGTAATAATAATGTTAATAGATAATAATTTGAGAACTATTTTAGAATTTATGTTATAATTTTTTTTTTTTTTTTTTTAACTTTGTATTCTTGTTTTAGTTGAAATTATTTTTTTTGTAGATCTGTATTAATGCTATATGTGTTGTACGACTATTAGGCATTGAAAATGATAGCTTTCAGCATCAGCTGATTAGTTATTTGCCTTTATCTCATATTGCTGCTCAGGTTAGTTATAAATTTTGTTTATATATTTTATCATATATTTATTATGATATAGGTAGGAAAAATTAAAAACTTTGAAAGTGTTTCTAATAATAATACATGTTATAAGTAATGACTTTTTAAATCATAGTATTTATGGGTTAGCAGAAAATCATTGTTGAACAGCCTTTTGCCCCTTATATATCTAATAGGCTGTCTTAGATAAACTTGTGTTACATTGTTAGAATTTGTCAATACTGGATTTTCTTGATTCGAATTATCGGTTGTTGCTCGTACCTTTTAATTAGTGATTATGCCACTCTTTCTGTTATCTTGGTTATTTCTGTTATTTCCTACAGATGATACAACTATAAAACTCGTTTTCATGGTTCTAAGGGCAGTTGGTAGTTAAGTGTTTGTAACTCTTTGGTAGCTCTCATCTTCCATCAAAAACTGGAAAGTATAAGAGTTTCATCAGTGCCATGTACGACATGGAAGATGTCCCTGTTAATGGTCTTTTAGTGTGAATTGTTGAAGCTGCATAAGGAGCCCTTTGTTATTTTTTTGGGTTGATTAGAAGAAATTAGGTAACTCTACAACTTAGTGCTTAGGGTGTTTTGCAGTATCTATGATCGAGTCAAGCTCTTAAATTATTACCAAAATTAATTACCAAAAAAATAAGTATTATTTAATTAATTAATTACCAAAATAATAAGTATAAAGTACCAAAACCTTTTTGGTACTTTACAATCACAATCTTACCACCAGAGAAACAAGTTGTTAATGTTGCTATAGTTTTTTAATCACTTAAACTCTTTTACAGCTTGTGGTCCAGATAATATTTCTGTCACAGTTTTACAAAAAGTGTTCTCCAGATCCCTCTTCAATTCTCAGAAACGTTGTTCAACTCTTTAAAAAGTGCTTAATTGAATTAAGCTTTTTTTGTCTTTAGAAAATGATGAAAAAGTGAGTAACTGTGAGTCTACTTTTTAAAACTCCTCGAGATCAATTAAACCCATCCAATTATTATTTTATCAGTCTACTTACTGTTATTTGCAAGGTCTTTGAATCTTTAGTTAACAAATTTCTAGTATCTCATCTTGTCAATGATAATTTTGATAATAACTCTAATAATAAAGTCTAATAATAGAGTTTAGTTTATAATAAACTCTCTGACAATCAGTAAGGATTTTATTAATATTATTATTTCAATCTGCACTGACAAGTCGTAAAAAATGGCTATATAAAGACCATTTATAGTAGTTTTAAATATTCATTTTTTTAAATTTATCATAACTGTTTTTAAAAATGTTTTTTGTTTTTTAAGTTTTGACAGTTTACTGGCAGTTGATTTCATCTATTGACTGTTTGAGAAGAATCTGTACCGAAGATTAGAGTTGTTTTGTTCCCTGATTAGAAAGTTTGTTGTCCGTTGTCGTGTTTTTTATGGGTTGAACTTGAACAAAAGTTTATTTTGTTTAGCGCATTTTGAGTTGTTGTATTTGGTCTCCTCTTATTCAACTTACTTGCAGTATTGCCAGACCAAAGCAGTGGGTCCTATCCTCCTATGTTTTAACACAAACTTCTCTTACTAGTTTAGTTGCCTTTCTCTGGACTGCCTCAATTGCTTTAATATTTTTTACTGTGGTTACTCTATTGACACGAATAGCATTTTGAAAGTGGCAATATCATGGTAATGGAATGAGTTTTTAGGCTGACCCAATATGCGACTTGAGGTTGCTATTACAACGTTGATTTTCTCGTCCCATTTTAAGTTGGAGCTGATTATCACTCCCGAGTCTTTCTCAAATTCTACTTTTGCCCATTCATAGCTAAACTTTTTATAATAAAACTTTTTATTTAATTTACTAAATTGATGTAATAACTGTTTTCTTAAAAAATAGTGAAAGTTGTTAAAATTATTATTTGTTAAATTTTTTTACCATCTCATTGTTTAACTGCTGGCTTGTTAGTTGTTATATCAGAATGGTTCTATTGTGCATTAGATGGAAGCTGTGAGACAAGCACTGGTCTCCTTATAACCTAATAACTTGATAACTCTTTTTTGATACATCAAAAGCTTTCGTAGAGTCTGGCATGTTGGCTCTCAACATAAGCTTCTTTTAAATAGTGTATCCAAAAAAAAATTGAAATAATTAAATTTACTCCTTTCAATTAAATCACAGTATTAAAGTCACCTTTCATTTTTAGTAACTTCTGGGTTATCACCATGTTCCATCTTTGGTCCTGTGTTTTTACTTGTCAATATTAATGATTTTCACTTCAGGTATCATTAAAAGAGGCTTTTAATGATATTGCGCTTGTCATATGGTTACTTCTGATTTTATTCTCTACCTCTATAAATCTCTTATTTAGTCTAGGTATGGAATGCTGTTGCCATATTTAAAATATTTCTTTTACAGAGGTTTTTTCACCAATAGACAAGGTCCAAAAACACATTTCTAATGTTGTCGAATCTGCTTAACATGAGCCTCTGTTCCTTTATTTAAGGTGGAACCTCTTTTTTATTTTCCTATACTACCATAATCATACATCAAGGAGTTCTCTCCTACTTTTATTTCTTCTTGACACATACAATTTACAGTTTATTAAGTCTTTTGTTTACTTTCTTGCTCTTTAGCTCTTTTTTTTTTTGTTTTCTGTTTAATGTTTTCATTATTTTCTATTAAATATTTTTTTTATTTTCTGTTAATGTTTTCATAGTTTTCTGTTAAATGTTTTGATTGTTTCCTGTAAAATGTTTTGTGTTAAATATTTTCTTTGTTTTCTATTGCTTGCACTTTTTAAACAAATTCACTCCTAGTAAGGAGTGAGTTTGTTTAAGTACATATATATATATATATATATATATATATATATATATATATATATATATATATATATATATATATATATATATATATATATATATATATATATATATATATATATATATATATATATATATATATTTGGGGTATGACAATTTTTCAACCCTGTATCCCCATACTCAATTTAGTGGAGTTTTTATGCAAAAACCAAGAAAATATAAAACATTTATACTATATCTCAAAAAAGTTCACCCTCCATTTAAAAACAAGATTTATGGAATATAAGAAATGTAGTTTTGCAACACAAGTTCCAGTACTTTATAGAAAACCAATATACATGAATAATTAAAATTATTTTAATTATTTAATTTTAATTATTTAATTAAATACTTATTTGACAATAAGTATTTAATTTTAAGTTTTTCTATGCTATGACATAAAGGCATTAAATATTGCATCACTTTTACTGCACGTTCTGCACATATATTTGACCCTTGTGTTGGAATTTGTGTTGGCTCTGTGGACCAAAATGTCTTCAACAATTTTAATGCTTTTGGATGCTCATTGCATGCTTCTATTAGATGAACAAAATCTGCAGGATTGAAGTAGTGATCACCAAACCATATATCACCCCATGAACCACAGATGAAGTTGCATGCTGCTTGAGCAGATTTCGATTCTTGATAGTCTGGTATTAGAATGTAAGCAAGTAGAACAAAAATTACTCTCAAGTTCCATCTTGAATTGCTTATAGCCGGAAGTGATTTGAAATTCACTTTTGGAAAGTTACCTGTGCTTTTGAGCTTTTTATAACAAGCTATTAAGTGATACTGGAAGTCCATGTCATCTTGCCAGCGTATCCAATTCACTTTTGTCAAAGGATCTCCGGTATTCTAAAGTAATAACTTTAGGTTCTTGTACTCTTGCCGTAATCTTGTCACATATGGGTAATAAATATTTGGTTTTGTTGTTGATCTTTCAAAAAGATCATTGACATGTAAAATATGGCGGTGGCATCCTAAAAAAGAAGGTTTTTCTAGTCCAATGGTTTTGAAATGTTTCTGTGACAGTGTTACTACACCAATTCTTGTTCCAATATTTACATATGCTGTATCAGATACAACCATTTTTATGGCTAGCCACAACTCATATTCATCCAGCACAAGTTTTATCCCATTAAAAATTGTTTCACCTTTTCCATTCATCAGCTCAAGAACAGCAAGTCTAACCTCTCTCTTTTCATATTTAAAAACAACTACTTGATGTTCCATTTTCTCTATGTGTTTTCCATCAAAGTGTAAAGACCGCTTTTCATTTTTTAAGTTCTCCATATAATTTGCTTTCAACTTTTCTCCCTCTTTCCCGACATCTTTGTAGACACCACTATGAGTTGAAGTAGGAATAGAAATTCTATTTTTTGATAAAGTTTTGCAGACTTTATGTGCTTTTTTGGTACTAATCTTTGCAGAAATCACCAAATTTACAGACAAATTTGTTTTTTGTCTTTTAGATGATGATGACAAATTTTCGACATCTTTAGCTTGAGTAGCACTGCTGGAACACTGCTCTTCAGTTACTGAATAACCTCCTTCACTAGCTGATTCATCGAAATCTCAGTCTTGGCTGATTTGTTTTTTGAACATTTGTTTCTTTATCAACACCAGTTTTCTTGGATGAATACCTTCAGTATCTTCAATCGTGGCACAATATCCAACTTTTCCATTTATTGACATTTGCAGACCATAAAACTCTTTATCTTCCTGACACAACCACTCACCTTTCTCATCAGTTTTGTTAAACAATTGGGTAAAATTTTGAGTTCCAGGTTTTCGACTATTTTTGTCAAGTGTTTTCAATACATTTTCTATTTTTCTTTTTGATGGTGATTTACCTTGTAAAATTGAAATATTCAGCTTTCTCCATATTAGTTCAATTTCTTTAGCCAACTCTCTCCTTTCTGCTTTTTACATTTGATGAGAAACTTTTAAATTAATCAATAATATGCTGTTCTGAAGACATTTTATTCATTTCACTAATACTTTAAACAATAGCACATATTCTTGAAGTCTTAGCTTTTTCAAATCTCACTAAATTTGATTCCCAAACTTTCTTATTCTTGTCCGAAGCAAGACCATTTTTAGCGATTTTTGTATGTCTATTACGTTATTTATAACTTATTAGGATAACATTAAAAAGATAGGAAAAATTATTTTCAGCTTGGGGGGTAATCTTTTTCAAAAATTAACATTAAAAACTTATATTTTCTGTTTATAAATATAACTTCTCCACTCATAGTGAAAGGGGGAATTAAAATATCTTAAAAAAATTTTTAAGTCATACCCCTAATATACACATATATATATATATATATACATATATATATATATATATATATATATATATATATATATATATATATATATATATATATATACACAGTATGCAAAAAAAATAATCGTTTTAAAAAATCATAATTTTGAAGATTGCATCAAAAAAATGAGTTGTCCGTTATAAAATTTAAAAGTTTTTTTTAGATATCTTATCAAGTATTGTTTTAAGAATTTATTCGTGTATTGGTGAATTAATTTCTTTTCAAACCTTTTGAATTTTATACAATTGATCTAATGCATAAAATTGACTGAAAAAAAAATCACACAGTTTAAAAACAATGTCAAATTGATCAAATTCCATGGAAATTAGTATTGAGTGGGGCCTCCTTTAGCCTTGATGGCCTCATCTAGATGATTTGGCATTGAGTTGATCAAATTTTGGGTCTCTTGTTATATTACCTCTTGTTATATTATCCCATGCCCTCATTATAGCTTCTTTCAAGTTGTGTTTGCGTCTAAATGCTCAATCCCCAATTTTTCTATCCAAAATATACCACCAATTTTCTATTGGATTCAAGTCCAGACTTTGAGATGGCCATTCCAAAATATTGATGTTATTTATGTCAATGTATATCTTCGTTTTCTTAGCGGTATGTTTTGGAAGCTATGAAAACGAAGATATACATTGACATAAATAACATCAATATTTTGGAATGGCCATCTCAAAGTCTGGACTTGAATCCAATAGAAAATTGGTGGTATATTTTGGATAGAAAAATTTTATGCATTTTATGCGGTAAGTATGAAATCGCTTCCAATTCTCAATTTTTAAGTATATGGTTGCAAGTTAGCTTTGAGAATTTCACAATAAATTGAAGCATCCATTTTGTCATCAATAAATGTAAATTTCCCTGCTTCTTTTCAACTCATACTACCCCAAACCATCACATTTTCTCCTTCATACATTACACTACCACTCAAACAACTCAATTTATAAACTTCTCCTTTTTTTGCCAGACTTTTTGGACTCCATTCGATGAGACGAGATTGCATTTTGACTCATCTGACCACAAATTTTTTTTCCAATATGATATCAGCATTTTTAAGTACTTTGATGCAAATTCCAATCGACGTCTCATTTGTTCAGAAGTTAAAAAAGGAGGGAGTCACTGTGATGTTAAGTTTGAGGAGTCACTGTGATGTTATGATCTTTTTTTTTTTTTTTTTTCTTTTATTAAAAAATAATAAATATTTAAAA
>NC_088932.1:38177500-38180000 GCF_038396675.1 Hydra vulgaris | reverse complement strand
AAATGGGTCATCTTTGCAAGAAAGCCGCAAATAAAGGAGAAAAAAGAAAGATACTGACTAACCCCACAAGGGTACTGTTTCTTCTAAAGTATCCTATCAATCAGTTGCCCATGAACCAACTCTGAAGCATTGGAAATGTACTTAGATATATACAATTTGTCACATTTCCAAGATCTTTGAATTTTAAATCTACTAAGCCTGTTGTAGCTTGTTCTCAAAGTTTTCAGCCAATGATCTTATCTGCAAGAATGGGTTATGTAAAGATTCCAACCATAGATTTATCACTGCTCTTGTAATAGATGTGTGGAACAAGGCTGTTTTGAAGAGCTCATCATTTCTGGAGCAGCTGTCAAAATTCTTTGATATGACTGTGGAGATGTTTAAGTAGAAGATTTAATCAGATTGACTTTGTTCTCAGGAGGCCAAGGCAGATAATATTCAGTTTTTTTTAAGACCAGAAAGAGGATAGTAAAATATATATTACAACAGAAGTAAACAAAGAATTTGAAATATCTGTTAAAAACAGACAGGATTGGTTGCAAAGAATAAGTAACAAAAAATACAGAAGTGGAGAAAGAACAAAAGAAGAAGGACCTGGCTCTAAGTGAGGTTTTTTTAGATTTTGATGCTAGTTCCTCTGCATCAGACTCAGAAGCTGTATTTTTCACAGATAAAGTTTTTGTTGATTAGTTATTTCAAAATTCTGATTCTACAGTAAAAGCCAAGGTAAACAAATGATGGTTATAAAATATTAGTTGGTTTAATTAATTTTGATTAAACTAAATTAAAATTCAATTAGAGTAAAATATCATTATTATTTATTATTTAGATAATGATAAATATTAGTCTCAAGGATCTGGTGGATTGTACTTCTGTAGTATCTGCTCGGTATAGGATTGGAATCCGACCTTAAATATTGCAGCATTATGCAATAAATCAGGTGTGAATCTTGAAAATGTTCTCATTTTCAAAAGCTCTGTTTATCAAAAGGTATTCAAAAAGATTGAAGATCTAGGTAAGAGTTGTTAGTAGAGAAAAAAACTAGGATAATTAAAGATTTAATAAGATTACATAAGTGATAAAGTTATTTTGATTTTTAGGAATCCAGATAAGACAAGATATAATGGAGACCTTTAAGGGAAAAAAAATTGTCCTGCACTACGACAGCAAAAGATCAAAGATATCGAGAAGAATTTGATTATTACTGTTATTGTTAAAAGAATTTCTGTTAGTGTTACTTCACTAGATATTGATGACACAAACAATTTCCTCCTTGGAGTAGTTCAAGCTGAAGGCTCCAAGAGAGTTGACCAGGCAGATGTAATTTTAGATCTTCTAAAGTATTACAAAATTGTTTATCAGATCTTTGCCATATGTTGTGACACCATTGCTTCCAACACTGGAATATTAGAAGCAATGGTTCATGGCAGATGCTCGACCTGCTGACCCTGAGAATGACTGAAAAGGTAGCCCATGTAATAAATGAATAAGAGAAGATGGACAAAAAAAACAGCAGCATTATTTGTTTGTATATGCTATGGACCCTGATTTTTAAAAGTCTATATGACAAACAAGTCATATAGACTTTTAATAAAGAACTATTACCCAAAATTAAGACAAGCTCTTCTTGTCAGCATGCAGCGGCATGCATGGTACTTTACAAAATAGTTAGTTATACTGGCCCTAGTTAGTAGACGATGATGTTAGTGAGAAGGTAAAGAAGAAGATTTTGCAGATATTGATCAAGTGTGATATCTCCATGCAGTTTCATATGGGGAAACTAAAGCTACCAGTTATTATGAGTTCAACGGAGCTTACTTAACTGGTAGGTTCCCAGAGCTGGATTCTGTTCAAGCTAGTTAGGGTTCCTCTGGTAGAGGTAGTGAAGTGGATCAAGGGAGGTGTCAGCAAGATGTTTGATTTATTATTTGAATAAATTTTAAAGTCGATTGTATGTGTCAATGACTGTGCGAAAAGGAATAACAGGCTGATGCAGGACTTTGTTGGAGGCTATAGGTTGGATGACATGAAACAGAATCTTATGCTCGTTGCCAGAGACTGTTGTCTCTGGCAACAGTCAAAGAAACTAAAGAAGGATTTGACAAAAAAGCAACTCAAAAACGTTTAATTTTTTAAACTGGAAATATATATTTTGAAGAGAGTTCCTAAAATACATGCTTTTTTCTTTAAAAAGAATTGTATTTTTATTTAAAAAAATGCAATTTTCAAAATATCACTTTTAATTGAACAAAAATGCTTTTCTAGTTTGTTTGTTTTCTTAGTTTATTTGGACCATAGGGAATGGGAAAAACTTGAGAGGTATTTTTTTTTTTTGGGACACCCTTTTAATTAAAGTCATCCAAGTTATCAAATTTCTTTTTAATTATAGACGAAAGTTTTAATTAATTTAAGGGAAAAAAAAATTACTCAATTTTTGTTTTTTACATAAATTATTTTTTTCCATTTTTTAATAATTTTTATAGTTTATAAAATTTTTAAT